>NW_016107733.1:1089848-1104090 GCF_001604975.1 Cebus imitator | reverse complement strand
TTTGAGACAGAGTCTCACTCCGTCACCCAGGCTGGAGTGCAGTGGCATGATCTCGGCTCAATGCAACCTCTGCCTCCTGGGTTCAAGTGATTCTCATGACTCAGTCTCCCAGGTAGCTGAGGTTACAGGTGTGTACCACCACACTCAGCTAATTTTTGTATTTTTCAGTAGAGATGGATTTTTTCCATGTTAGCCAGGCTGGTCTCAACTCCTGACCTCACGTGATCAGCCATCTAGGCCTCCCAAAGTGCTGGGATTACAGGTGTGAGCCACTGTGCCGGACCGAGAAAAGCATGCAACTTAAAACTTGTGAATTATTCCTAGAATTTTCCATTGAATATTTCCAGACCACAATTGACTATGGATAACTGAAACTGTGAAAAGTGAAACCAGGGATAAGAAAAGACTACTATATTTGGAAATCTCATGCAGATTATCAATCAATATTTCTTTTATTAGCTCTACCTTCACCCCTATTTCCCAACATTCTGGGTGCTGTCAATCTCTGAACCGCTTGGGATTTTTGTGACATAAATCTGGTTTTTCTTGCCTTTCTCTACTGCTATTTTAGCTGTTTGCTTTCTTGAGTATGCTAAGTCTGTTGCATTCATTCATTTGCTTTCCAGAATCTAGAATTTTGTTGCTTCTGTTTTCTTTTCTATTGTCTTAGTCCTGTGGGTTTATGACTTAAAAAAAATTCTCTCTGCTGTTATTCTAGTAGATGTTTTTAAGGGAACAGAGACAGTACAACAAGCTTTCATTCTTAACCAAAAGTAAATACACAATATTTTTGATCTTTAGAGTTTTCTGAAATAGTCTTCAAGTATTTTAAGTGAAACCAGATTGATTTCAGTATCCATTAAAATCCTCAAACTAGAATTTCCTTCTATTTAGTTTTGTAATTAAAAGTTTAATGTTCTTCAATTTAATAATTTCCTCTCTAAATGGGAACTAATATGAGAAACATAATATATGGACCAAGTTATAGATTGAAAGTTAGTAAGAACACAATAAGACATATAGTATACTGTGACTGGTAGCATTTTGTGGTAGGAAGAGTAAAAGCTTGTGTTTCTATCTTGCCTCTGCTACTCAGCAACAGAATAAAACATAATATCTCCGTGGACTTTGCAAAATAGGCAAAATAATCTAACACTGCACTTTGCTGAAGGCAAGTTTGGGTAGAGGACGGAAGTAGGGCATCCAGCAATGTCTGAGATATAGCTAGTGCACAACAGAAGTTAACTCTTTTCTCTGGCATCAGGGGGAAGTGGGGAGAGCGATGTTTTCCCCTGGCGGGGGAAGGGAGTAAAACTTGAGTACACTCTTTATTCCTGAGGGCCCTCAACTAATCTTTGGAGCCTCTGTGGAACGTACATGTTTACTGCTGTAGTAAAGAATTCAGAAAAAGGAGGCCCTGGAAGAAAGAGGGATAGCTGCTGATGAACAGGAAAAAGAGAAAAAGGAAAAAAGAAGATGCAAAGGTGAAGTGAAAGATACATTGATAGACATATTGCTGACAGGAGTGGTGGTGGTGTAGGAAATCTGTTCACCCTGGGTATTCACATTCAGAGTAAAAACATGCAGTTTCTAAATTAACCTTAAAACCAAGGAGGAAACATGTTCAACTTTAACTCAGGGGTGATTATCCAGTTAAGGGATTATGTGGTTTTCTTCTGCCTGGATCTCCTTTCCCTATTGCCTGACTCTGGTGACTCATTAGTCCTCTCACTGGAGGAATGGTAAGATAAATAAAAGAAGATGAAACAAACCAGTTCTCTCAAATACTGGCTAGTAACTCTGGTGAAAGCCTGACAAGGAGAACGCAAAAGAGCTTCTTTGATCGTCATTGGAATTAGGTTATGTCTGTTGTACCTAGTTTCCATTATTGGGGATTGTGAGTTGGCTCCCTGTCAATTTAAAGGAATATGTCATTTAAATAAACGGTCTACATCTGGAAGTTTCTGTTTCTAGAAAAAAATTCTAGGGTTGAGTTTAAAAGTTGGATCACTTTCAAAATTTTGTTTGTCAGATTATAGTGGTCATTAGTGGAGGAGCAGAAAGAACAGCGAAGGGAAGGTAATTTGTTACCTGAGGACAGAATCTGCTGAAAAAAATTAAGGTAACAATGTGTAACTCTGCCCAGGTAGAAAGAAGTTTGAGTCAGGCACTGTTCTATAAGGGAGGATGCCACTTTTTCATTATTGTCATCCAGAATTCTAATTATAGCTCTCAGTAGGGGGCTATAATTCTAATTACAGCCCTCAGTCCAAGTATTCCATCCTTTCTAAGTACTTCTGTAGAGATCGCTGAAGAAATTTCTTTAGTTGGAAATTTATGAATATAACAAAGGGGTTTGAAAACAACTGAACTCCTGCTGTTGAATAAGCTCAGTAGCTTATGAAACAGTTAAACATTAATTTATAAGAAAATATACTTAACAAACCAATACCGATATGCAGAAGAGCTGTATTTGTTATTATTTCCAATTCCCACTCCTTAAGACATCAGAACCGCCAGGTGTGGTTAAGAAATTGGTCCATGCCTGGGTTTTGTTCAGACCACCCTCTTCTTTCATCATCTTGTTCTGCAGCGCTTCTGATCTTCAGTGTCCCATGATGCTCTGCATACCATCTGAATAGCCACATCATCATAATGAGATGAATATCCTAATTGTGGCAATTCTCACTGTCACTGCTGCAGTTGCTCAGAATTTGTGCTTTTAAAGTGTCATCACTAGCTGTATTTCTACAATGAATACAACTTCTGTTCCTAATTTGCTCATAGAGGGCAGATTCTTACAAGGCTTGGATATAAAAGAAGACCGCTCTCTTTCACCATGCTGCTCTCAAACCCTTGCCAGATCCTCTACGTCTCTGGGCCCTGTCCTTGTGCTGCATACATGCCTAGGAATGGCAGGTTTTTTACACACAGCCACAGCTTTAAAAATAGATAAAAATAATATTTTTGCTGAAATTTCTACCATCTGGAAGTTTCTCTCCTACTTCGTTGAAGTTGTTGACTGAAGTATATATCTCTTGGGCTGTACCTTCAAATGTCTTTCTATGAAACCACAGCATTTGTGATTTAACTGTTTGGAGTCTAGTCTGCATGACTACAGGACCAGATTATAGCTTACATAATTACTGTGGTACATAATTTAGTATAAAAATGTTATTGTGAAATGTATCATATATAAAAAAGAAGTGTGCATGAGGAATATGTACAATCTGGAGAAAATTAATAACATGAATATTCATTCATCCACCACTTAGCCCAAGAAATACAATATTTTCAGTCCTTTTAAAACTTTCTGTGTATTGAATTCCTTCTTTTTTCCTTCCATCAAAGGTAATACTAGCCTGAACTTTGAGTGAATCATTCTCTTTTGTTTTTTTATATTTATGTTTCTAAACAATGCATTGTTTTTGAGCTTTAAATTAATTAAACTCTATTGTGTACATTCTTCTGTGAGTCTTTGTTTCCATTCACTGTTACCTTGGTATTATTTGTATTAATGTATATAGCTACAGTTTGTACCTTTTCATTGATATACAATATTCCATTTTATGAATGTATTATACTGTTTGGTATGGTTTGGCTGTGTCCCCACCCAAATCTCATCTAGAACTGTAGCTCCCATAATTCCCATGTGTCATGGGAAGGACCCAGCTGGAGGTAATTGAATCTTGGGGGCTGACTTTTCCCATGTTGTTCTCACGATAGTGAATAAGTCTCCTGAGATCTGATGGTTTTATAAAGGGGAGTTTCTTTGCACATGCTCTTCTAGCCTGCTGCCAGGTAAGATGTGACTTTGTTCCTCATTCACCTTCTGCCATGATTGTGAGGCCTCCCCAGCTATGTAGAACTCTGAGTCAATTAAACCTCTTTCTTTTTAAATTATCCAGTCTTGGGTATGTCTTTATTAGCAGCACCAGAACAGACTAACACACAGTTGATCAACACTCTTGTGGGTTGTTTTATTTTTCTCTGACACTCAGCAATGCTCTCAACGTCCTCATTCATGTCTCAGTAAAATCTGTAAGAATTATTGCTCAGAAATTATATGCATATTTAGCTTTCCTTTGTAATCTCATTTTTTAAAAATGCTTATGACAATTTATCCTCTATCAGCAGTTTATTAGAGACTCCATTGGTACATATTCTTGCTAATATTTGGTGTGGTCAGATTTTTTAATTTTTTTCTAAGCAGGTAGCAGTGAAAAATATCTCATGTTTTTTAATTTGTATTTTTGGTTATTAAATTGATTAAAAGCCATTTTAAATATTTGTTGGCCATTTCAGTTTCCTTTTTGAAGTGTGTTTTCAAGTTCTTTGCTCATTTTTCTATTTGTTTGTCTTTTTTCTAATAACTTGTAGAAGTTCTTTATATGTTTTGAATGCAAACCCTTTATTGTTAATAGAAGTCGCAAATACTTTTATCTACTCTGTGGATTATTTTTTAACTTGCCTAGTTTGTCTTATGATGAACTACTTTTCTGATTTTAATGTAATCAAATTTATCAACGCTTTTTTGTGGCTCTTTTATATCTTAAGCAATTCCATGAGGTTATGAAAACATCTAAAATCTTTTATTTTTCTATATTTTAAAATTATCTTCTATGTTGTTATATATTATCTTATAAAATACAGTTTTGCATCTCATGAATAGGTATCTAATACTCCTGGAATTAGCTTTTGGTATGGTGTGAATCATGGGTTCTCATTTTTCAAACTGTCCATATGGATAGCTATTTTCCTAAAATCATTTATTAAAAAGTCAAATATTCCCCCAATTGACCTGCACTGCTGTATTTGTTTTCCCTCCAGAAATGAAATGTCCATATATTCACGGTTTTCTTCATGGGCTCTCATTTGTGTTCCACTGGACTACTTGTTTTTTCCTGGGATAATTCCAGACTGTCATGTTTGCTGTAGCCTTATGAGTCTTCATATTTAGTGGAGCAATTCCTCCCAACTTCCTTTTCTTTCTCAAGAGTATCTCGGCTCCTTGCGCATCTATTTAAATTTCAGAATCAGTTTGTTGAGTTACACACACACACACACAAAAACACACACACACACACTACTTATTGTATTTTTGATTGAAATTTTATTGAATCCATAAATCAATATGGAATGAATTAATGGTTTTATAAAATTGAGCCTTACAACTGATGAACATAACATCCTACCATGAGGCCACTACGTTGCAAGAAGTCAGGCACGTGGGAAATCACGTACAGGTACTTCCCACAGCAGTCCTTACTTTGAGCCCTCCCAGCTCAGCAGCCAGGTGTGTGAGTGAAAAATCCTCAGATGATTCCTGTTCCTCGCTGGAGGATGTTCATATTTAGTAGAGTGCTCCCAGCCTTAAAGTCTGCCCAGCTCTGGACATCATGGAGCAGTGACAAGCCATACTTACTTTTCCTTTTCTGAAGTATTTACCATGGAATTAATTGGCAAAATAAAGTAATAGCCATTTTAAACCTCTAAGTTTGGTGGTTAGTCATGTAACAGTAGTAAATTGTAATAGAGAATTTTTAAATTTTTCTCGGCAAGGTTTTATAAATTTTCACTGTCTTATACAGTTTTGTTAGGGTGATTCCTAATTATTTAAAAATATTAGATGTTATTGTAGATAGAATTTATTAACGTTTATTGACTGTGGAATATGTTGTTTTAGCTCATTTTTCAATAGCTTGTTAATTGACTTGATTTTTAAAATTTGATTTGGTACCAACCAACTTTTCATTTAGTTAAAAAAGTCTTTGCACACATTTTTATTTTGTACGTAAACTGTCACCTATAAATGTTGCCAATTTTGTTTCTTCCTTTTTAATACATGTAAAATATAGGAAATATATAGATTTTTACATTATTGTTCTAGCTAGCACCTCCAATACAATGGTGATTAGAAGTGGTGATAGCCAAAAACCTTGCCATGTTTCTGATTTGAAAGGCCAATGTTTGTTGTAGGTTAAGAAAGGCATTCTTAGTTTACTAGGAGTTTTTATTAAATGTTTAAAAATTATTTAGTGCTTATTCTGCATGTATTGAGATGAGTGTATATTTTCTATACATTTCTGGATTTGGTTTGCAAACATTTTGCTTTGGCTTTTTGAATTCATGCTTGTGATAGGCCTGTAATATTGTATTCTTGTTATGTCTTTTGCTTTGATATCAGTGTTGTACTAGCTTCATAGAATAAATAAATAAATATTTTCTCTTTATCTATTCTCTGAAAGAGCTTGTAAAAATATAAGTGTCTTCTTTCAAAATCGTATAGAAATAATGTTTAAACTAATCTGGTCCTGGTGTGCATAAAGTTTTCTGACTTTGGGTTCATTTTCTTTAATGGATAGAGGACAAGTGAGGATTTCTACTTCTTAAATTACAGTGTCAATTTATATATTAGTAAAGGATCTTTTCTTTTTATTTATATTTTAGTCTATTTGCTATCGATTCTTTGAAATTTGTAGAGATTTGTTTTGTGTACTAACACTTGTTTAATTTTGATAAATTGGCAACAAGCTGTTCATAATATTCTTTTATCATCCTTTTAATCTGTGCTGCATACATGGTGTTGTAACCATTTTAGTTTTTAATCTTGCAAGAAATGTATCAACTGTACAGTATTGAAAAAGAAACGCAAACATTTAGTTCTGTTGATTTTCTCGAATGTGTCATTGTTTTTTATGTCACTAATTTCTGCTTTTATATTTATTCTTTTTCTTCTATTTTGGGGGTTTATTCTTTATTTCTTTTTCTAGCTTTTTAAGTTGAATTTATAGGTCAGTTATTTTCAAACTTCTATCTTTAATAGAAATATATAACGCTTTAAATGTCTTTTAAAGTATTTGTAGATGCCACCAAGTTTTTTAAGAAGCATTTTTTATTGAATCATTTTAAAGTATTTTTTTACTCTATACATTATTTAAAAATGTTTTTCAATTTTTTAATACATGCGTATTTTTAGTTTCTATTTTCTTCTTAATTTCTAACTTGTGTTGCCATAAAATGTGATATTCATGCTATATCATCTTTAAAAATTGTTGAGAATTATTGAGCTTGCTACTTGCTTAATTTTCATTAATGTTTTCTGTGTGCTTGAAAAGAGTGTGTATCCTCCAGTCACTGGGTGTCATATTCTGTATATTGTCTATTGGATCAAGGATATTATTTGTGTTGTTCAGGTATTGTGTTGCCTTGTACACATTACAATATGTTATCTACCTGGTTTATTATTGATAAAACCCACTGTAATAGTGGCCTTATAAGTTTCTCCTTATAGAAAGCTTTTTACATTTTAAACTGTAAATCCATCTCAGTTTGGTGTACTTTAAAGTAGATTGTAAACATCAATGTGCTTCTTCCTGAGCACTCCACTCTATTTTTAAGACATTTAGTATTATGCAGTTTCTAGATGTATAAAAGTTTGAAATTTTTTATAACTCTCTGGTGAACTAAACATTTTATCATTGTGAATTGACCTTCTTTATTTCTAATAATGCCTTTTTATCTGAAGTCTATTTTGTTTAATGTGAACATAGCTTATCTTGCTTTCTTTTAGTTGGCATTTCCCAGGTTTATCTGTTTCTATCTTGTTTCTATCTTTTTACTTTCAGTTTTTCTGTATGCTTTTGTTTCAGAGGATCTTTGGAGATAGCAGAAAGCTATTTCTTTTTCAATCTAGTAATCTTTGTCTTTTAACAGGAGCATCTTCCTCATTTGCATGACGGTGTCACTGATCTGTTTGTATTCACTTCCATCATGTTATTGGAACTATATATATCTATATACATATATACATGTGTGTTTTATACACACATGCACATACACACAATTTTTGGAAAAGAAAACATAATCTTCTAGTTCCTCTTCAAATCCATGTTGCCAATTTTGATGGACTTTTGGATATTTTATTTTCAATATCTTTTTCTCTTTTGTCAAACATATTTTATATTCTGTACCTGGCAATCTCAATATCTACAATCTTTGTATGCCGGACTCTACAGTTTGTTCTTTTTGCAGACACATGTCCATGGTGCACGTTTCCTCTTATACTGATTGCTGTTTGATTATGAGTCCCTGTTTGAACTTTAAGCTGCATGGTTCTAAACTACATTCTTCCAGAGCAGACTTCCCTTTGCCTCTGCTAAGCCTGGGGGAGCACTATCACCTGAGGCCATTTTAAACTAAATTTTTGTTTAGGGAACTTTTCATTTGCTTGCTTGCTTTTTGACCACATGGGTAGTAAAAATTCAAGCTTTACATCAGCCTTTAGTGAATGTGGCTTGAAGTTAGGAAAATGAAGAGGCAGAGTTAGGCATATATAGATATTGTCTCCCTTCATCTGGTGGTGATATGGTTTGACTGTGTCCCCACCCAAGCCTCATCTTGAATTGCAGCTCCCATAATTCCCATGTGTTGTGGGAGGGAACTTGTGGGATATCATTGAATCATGGGGGCTGTTCCCCCATACTGTTTTCATGGTATCGAGTAAGTCCCTCAAGATATGATGGTTTTATAAGGTTAAACCCCTTTCACTTGGCTCTTATTCTGTCTTGCCTGCAGGTATGTGAAGATGTGCCTTCCACAGTGATTGTGAGGCCTCCCCAGCCATTTGGAACTGTGAGTCCATTAAACCTCTTTTTTCTTCATAAATCACCCAGTCTCTGGTATGTCTTTATCGGCAGTATGAAAATGGACTAATACAGGTGGATTTTATTCTAACCCACCCACTAAGGAAATTGTTCCCCTGGGATCTTGGCTTTTAAGTTCAGGTCTATGATCTGAGGCTTGTCCTGCTTAGTGCATCAAATATTTGCATGTATCTCCTGGGAAAGTGCTGACTCCAGCATTTCCTACCCACGAGGATTTGTGCTTTCTCATTGTCTCTGATTTCTGAGGAATTCTCTTCTTTCTGGCCAACTTATCCATACATTAAATTTATGATTTTGAATTTTAACTAGCATTCTTATTTATGTAATACTTGAATGCAGCATCAATGATGCTAGAAAGTGAAGTATATAATGTAATTTGAAAACCAGAGCGAGATATAGCAACCCAGCATTAAATTATAATTTTAAGTGAAAATCACTCTGGATTTAATTTCTAGTGGGACTGTTCTAGAGTACAGGAGGAAACAGTATAGTTAAAAGGATGAATGGAGAAAGAGGGAATGGAAGAGTTTTCATTATAAGCTGTTTCCTACCTGCCAAACCAATGCAAAAGTTTCTACTTCCTGTCTCTGAACATATATATATATATGTAAAAAATGAAATTAATTTATTTCTTCCCAGATCTGTGAAGCTGTAATAAGAAAACAATACAAAAATGCTATGTATGTGATTTGCTTATAGAAAGCCCTCAGTCAATGTGGGTACAGTCAATTCCTAATAAGATGCTACTCAGACTTTGCCTAGAGACATGGTCAATTCTCTGATGCATGTAATCATTCCAAAATGCAAACTTCTACTCAATTCAATAAAATGCCAAAAGACAATTACAGGGAGAGAACAAATTACTTTGAAGAAAACATTCTACTGGATGCCCTTTAAATACAGGCCTCAGTGAATTCCCAAAAAGTTCCAAGGGACATGAGTTCACAATAACTTAAAATATTTCAAACTTGATAGATTTTAGACACCATTTTGATCCTTTTTATTCTTAACAAAGTTGCTCACTCAGAAGAGTAGTAAATGTGCAACATTTCTTTGGATGGTACGATCAAGGATAAAATGCCCTAATTTACTGCCTGCATTCTATTTGATGTTTTACATGAGTATTTTTTTTTACAGAGTGGATTTTGATTATTGGAAGGCAGTAGAACAACTTTGGGTCATTTTGGTACACGTACTGGGCATCTCTGGAGGTCATAGTGTCAGACTAAATGTAGAGGCTTCGACTTGGCCCAATCCAGGAAAGCCCAGACTATCTTTGACATTTGCTAGGTGGGGACATTCTTGCCACAGGAATGAACTGTTTTCCAGCTTATTTTAAACTGAGAACTCTGAATTCACTGTGATGGTTGGTTTGGCAGTGCTAGTCACCGTTAAAAAAATCCCCCATCTTAAATGAAACTTAAAATGAGTTTGAGCCCAAGTGAAGTAGGAAAACCTGATGAAGAAACCTTTAGGCACTGCTGCCTTATGAGTCATAGCAGAGGAAAGACATCAAAGGGTTCTGTCATTGCTTGTCCCAAAGACCTTGACTGATGTGGGGAATGGACTCCAGTAGTCATCCGATGACACCCAAGTCTTGCTCTTTGGCTCTTGAACTGCTTCTCATGTTACTTAACTAACTTTCTTCTTTAGAGAAGAAACTGCCTTCAGCATATACACATTGTCAGACCCTTTCTAATCTGTACCACACATACTCATGTTAAAAAGGGCAATAAAGACAAAAGAATAAAGATAAAATGAGCTATTTTCATCAACAGGAAATTTCAAAGCAGAGAAAGAAAGGAGAATGGTATATCTCAAATGAAAAGCTGGGTAAAGGCAAAGTTCACTGAAGAAACATACCAGGGTTTCACTTGCACGGCTTTTTGCCTCTGGGCATGAATTAATTAGCTGATAATGGACACTACAGTAGGTTCTTAACAAAGGCTTGTTAACTAAAATACTTACATATTAGATTGTAATAAGTAGGCTTAGTTTCTGATAACAAAAATGAGACCCATAAATATTTTCAATTACATCTATTGTTTGATTATGAAAATAACAGTATTTATTCCTGTGACTTACTTGACTCTAATACTGGCAAGAAAAAGACACATGCTTATATTATTATGTCACCTTTCCCCATCAAGTATACCTTTGTGGCAGTGATTAAGAGTTGCATTCTGTAACAGGCCCTGTAGCAAGCACTGTGGTCCTATGAAATGAGATACCTTTATTTTTCCTGGAATACAATAAACAGTTAATAAAGTTTAGCTCCTCATGAAAAATTGAATTTGTTTCTAATCTTCAAATGAAACATTAGTTTTTTTTTTTAATTGATTAAAATTAGATGTAATCTATGTAAAAACTAGAGAAAGGTTTGTTTTGTTTTTTAGATGCCATTGACATCATTGGCAAGAGTTTCTACCCTGAGGTCATGAATCCCCTGAAATGTACAAAATTTCATATTTGAGAAGTAGAGACAAAGAAAGAAATAGATGTTGCTTGTTGATGTCACTTTTTTTTTTTTTCCTGAGGCAAAGGCCTAAAGGCCTTGAATCAAATTATCAAAGAGGACCATGGTCCATTCTCAAAGAGGTCCAAAGAGGTCCACACCTCCCCAAGGGTAAAGATAATTTTTCAAGTGAGCTTTGGTTATAAGAGCCTTTTTCTGCAGAAGAACGCAGATTTTGTCATATTTCTGAACTTGTCTTCTCTAACAACACTTGTTCTAAAAAATCTAATGTTTGAGGAATTAAAATGTTAAAATTTAAGAAAAAAAGTATTCAAAAATATTATTGTGGAGCTCCCCAGTATTTTACAATAGTCTGTATCTATTACCTGTTTTCCTGAGACATGAATAACCAAGATATATGGTTCTATTTGAGTTGACATCTTAAGGCTTTTTCAGTTGTTTTATTTTACTTTGTCACTTGCCAAGTGTTCACGTTCATAGTTCTTCAACGGTATCTAAAATTATGAAATTTAATTATGAAGTGATAACTTCAGGATAGCATGGAAATAGTCCTTCCCATTCCTTCTTTCTCCCTCCCTCCTTCCCTGCTTTTATTCCTACTTTCTTCTTCTCCTCCTGTTGTTGAATTCTTTTTATTTTTCTTTTTATTTTTTGTACATGGAGTCTCACATTGCCACCCAGGCTGGAGTGCTGCAGTGGCGAGCTCTTGGCTCACTGCAACATCTGCCTCCCGGGTTCAAGTGATTCTCCTGACTCAGCCTCCAGAGTAGCTGAGATTATAGGTGCCACCCACCACACCCAGCTAATTTTTTGTATTTTTAGTAAAGACGGAGTTTCACCATGTTGGCCAGGCTGGGCTCAAGGTGGTCGAATCATGAGGTCAGCAGTTGAATTCATTTTACTCTTCTGGTACTCTAAAAATAAAAGTGTTTTGCAAAGAATATTGTGCAATATTTAAAATAACAGTAACAATAATAATAAAGCTTAACTACCTAAGCACTTTCTCTATTTATTGCTTGTCATTTATTTCTATGAGAAATAGAGAAAAAGTCTCTTACCTCATTAAGTGGGGAAAAAAAGCTATCCTCATTAAACTAACATCTGATATACTGTAGTTCTGACTTTCATTTCAAAGCATTAATAACTTGTCATTTATAGAAATATTTTGAATAGCAGAGGCCTTTGATTGACTGCAGAGCTATATTTCAATCACCAGTCTCTAGTGACATCCTTGGTTCCAAGGGTGCGGCTGGAGGCTTTAGGAATGTCAGGAAAGTCCCAAGTCTGAATTACAGCTCCGTTATTCAATCTGGAGCCACGCTTTGTTATTTATAGTATGTAGAAAAAGAGTAGGGACTTTTCAAAAGAGGAAAATAATAAATCAAGCTAACAAGATGACCAACTCCAATATTAAAACGTAAAACTCTATGATGTAGAGGTAGAAAGAGTAATGAGCATGTGATGTAGGGTTATTAAAGGTGTGATGGGCAGGAGAGAGATGGATTATGGGGAAATTAAATTAAGTACTTTATTGGAAGGCTATCAAGTTCTGTGGAAGTTGTTAAATGACCAGCTAATAGAGCCAGTCTGATTACCATAGTAACCTCACCCAAACAGTCTCTTTTTAAAACTGCTTCTAAAATTCCCTGAGTCTTCGTTGTGACATACAATGACAATAGAATGCAAACACTCTTAATAGTTGCAGCATTGCTGCTGATGTTTTCTTGCCACGTTGCTCTCCTGGGGTAGCCATGACATTTAGGAAGTCCTGAGACAAAGGAATAATAAAGTGATGTTTTTCAGGAGCGATCAGCAAGTTATAAATTTACCATTCAAATATTATGATTTGGGCTTGAGGATTGAGAAAAA
Organism: Cebus imitator; assembly: GCF_001604975.1. NCBI lineage: Eukaryota > Metazoa > Chordata > Mammalia > Primates > Cebidae > Cebus > Cebus imitator. The sequence goes on along the minus strand of NW_016107733.1, from coordinate 1,091,079 downwards.
AACATGCTTTCTGATGGCATTGATTGAGATAGTATACCAATTAAGATACTTATGAGCTAATATCAGGAGTCCAGATTATTGGCTCCCGTTCCTGTGTAACAGAATCAGTTGCCAAAACCAATTTCTTAGCTCACACCCTTTGACCTTGTCTGTGGTGTTTTTGCAATCCATTTACCCGATCCCTCTTTCCCCTCTCTCTCATCATCCCTTCAATACTTTAAGCCTCATTTCCTGTCTAGCAGTTAATAAAAGAAAAATGTCACTCCCATCACCCTCACCCAGGCCACCCTCCCTTTCCTTCAAATTTATAGGTCTTTGTCTTACAGCTAGTTTTTTCACCTCTGTTTGAAGTTTGTCAGGCAGTCAAAACTATCCAGGTCAGAAATCTGTAAGCAGACACTCAAACATAATAATTGAGGTAACATTTGTTTAAATTCAGATCCCTAAGGCAGTATTAATAGAACCTCTGTGAAATATGGAAAGGGAGAAAAACTTGCTAAAAAAAAAAAAAAGAAATAAAAAACTGAAAGTAAGCCAAAAACCCAGGTAGATGTGGTTTCCAAGTTTTTTTTTCAGGGCATGTAAACCTCACCAGCACACGTTCAGTGGGACCATTCCTGGTCCATGTTAGCTGTGGCTGCCCCACTCTGGCCACTTTCTGTTCCCTTAGCCACTTACATGGGGTCTAACCTGCTGTTCTGCTAAATTTTACTCCAGAAATGTAGTTAAGTAAAATTTCAGGAACTGTTAATGTAGTTGCTTATACAGAAGCAAATACCTTGAAGTTCATGTACTACTAAACAGTAGTAGTTCAGCACTAGTTCATTCACTACTAAACAATTGAACCTTAAAAAATAATTTTAAAAAGTGTTTTATATAGGACTTGGTTTGCTACTGTTAATCAGTTAATTGTTTGAGAACTAATGTGATACAGTACATTTTAAAAACATTTATATTGTTACTTAAACAGAGGATTTGATATTTTTACTGCCTCTGAAGGGAGAGATGAACCCAGGACGGTGGAACTGAAGAGGGCTGTAGCTAGATATCTGTATTAGTCCTAGGGCTGCTGTAACAAAATACCACAAACTAAGTGAATTAAACCACAGAAATTAATTTTTCTCACAGTTCTAAAGGCCAGAAGATCAAGATGCTGGCAGGTTTGGTTTCTCTTGAGGCCTGTCTCCTTGATTTACAGATGGGTATCTTCTCAACATGTCCTCACTTGGTC
>NW_016107733.1:1081414-1089753 GCF_001604975.1 Cebus imitator | reverse complement strand
TTTTTTTTGAGACAGAGTCTCACTGTGTCACCCAGGCTAGAGTGCAATTACATGGTCTCGGCTTACTGCAACCTCCACCTCCCAGGTTCAAGTGATTCTCCACCTCATTCTCCTGCGTAGCTGGGACTACAGGCATGTAGCATCACACCCGGCTAGTTTTTGTATTTTTAGTAGAGATGAGATTTCACTATGTTGGCCAAGCTGGTTTCAAACTCCTGACCTTGGGTGATCTGCCTGCCTCAGCCTCCCAAAGTACTGGGATTACAGGTGTGAGCTGTGCCCAGCCAATTTCTGCTTCTTATAAGGATACCAGAACTACATTTCTGGGGAAAAATTTAGCAGAGCACCAGGTTAGACCCCAGGCAACCGGCTGAAGGAACAGAAAGAGTCCAGGGTAGGGCAGCCACAACCAACATGGACCAGGCTCTGTTAGGGCCCACCTATATGTCTTTATGTTACCCTAGTTGCCTCTGATGTCTCTTCATGTGCCCAAATTTCCTCTTCTTATAAGGACATCAGTCAGATTGAATTAGGGCCCACCCAAAGGATCTCATTTTAATTTCTTTACTTCTTTAAAGAGCCTATCTCCAAATAGAGTCTCATTCTGAGGTAATGAGAATTAGGGCTTTGACATAAACCACTTTAGCAGTAGGGGCACAATTGGGCCCATAACAGTGTTATAGTGTATTTATTTTGGACAAGAAGAAACTGAGACCCAAACAGATAAAGTAAATTGTCCAAGGTCATACGGCTAATTATTAGCAAACCTGGCATTCGGATTAGAGTTCAGACTTTTTAATGATTAGTGTCAATGTTTAAATAAAAGCAAATAGAAGTATAAAAAAGAAGACAGTGAAATATCAGCATTTAGCAAATCATAGACATTCAATGTGGAATGATTCACAAACTCCCTTTAATTAGAGATACAGATTCAATATGGTTTTGGTGGCCATTTATGTAAGTGTGGAGATGATAAACAGATTGAGAAATAGATAGATGTAGGACAGAGAGACAAAGAACTGGCCAAGTACTGTACAGTAGGATAGTGGCCAAGAACTGTGGATTAGGATAGTAAGTAGCAGAGTCCCAGGTCAGCTGCTTTCTAAGGGACTCTTTTGGTCTCCATTTTACTCCACTTCCTGCCCCCCATCCAGACACCAGAAGGCAGGGAGAGTTGGGGGGAGTGCAAAGCATTGAGCTGCAGAGAAAGCAGGGTGGGTGAAGAGGCTCCTGCAGATAACTCTGCTTCCACCGCCAGGCTCCAGGAGCTCTCCCAGTAACACAGATGAAGAGATTTTAGGTTTCCTCTAGCAGGAGGGGCAGCTCAATGAAGGCAGAGGCTGACTGGGCATTGACACAGACACTAGAATATGGGAGCCACTCATGAATGAATGAAAGAAACAAGTGAGTAAAAGAATAGTCATCAAACACTGAATGATGGCGGCTATCTAAGACTGAAGCCTAAAATGATTCCTCATAAAATCCCTGGCTTATACTCAGGGATGTGCCCACAGACACAGAAACTAATCAGATAAAACAGTGCATATACACTGCTCAGCACTGAATGAAAAAACACTGAACATGAATGACACTCACCCTTCTGTCCTGCCCTAAAATGACTCTTCTATGACCTGCTCATTAGTTATCTCATACAGTAATTTGCATATTTACTGGACAACCTGTGTATGTGTGGACCCTATTATTCATTTTAACTTTCTAAAATATAGTCTCCTCTTAGTAGGGATTGCATGATTATTTTGGCATAAGGCCAATCACACCGTAACTAGGTACATCACAAACCTATTATGAAAATTCTAAACATCTTTCTAGAGGGCATAGGCTGAGCACCAATCTCCTTCTCCTTTGGCTCTTCCATCCTCTGTGACCTTTAGTCAGTTATCCTTCCTCTCTCTGTCTCTCATATTTAAATTTTGCTCTCTAGAAATAATAACTCCCCCCAAAAGGAAATACTAACCCTATCTCTTTGCTAGTTCAGAAATGATTAAACATTGGAGGTTTTCTGGAAAGGAATCTAAAACAAAAGAATGTGAATTATGGAAAGCAAAGTAGTAATTATGATGATTATTTTGCCATTCTTCTTTAAAAGTTAAGCCTTCTGTACATGATTCACTTCTCTTGCAATCTTTTTAAAGGCAATCTTTCCTTTTCTTCCCTTGCCATTGTATAACTCTTGCAGTGTTTTATACGTAAAACACTTGTAGTGCAAAACCATACAAGAGTTACATCAGATTTTTAGATAACATAGCAACTAAAGCTATTAAATAGAAGAACTGTAATTGGACTACCAAGGAATAAGAAATCTCTGCTAAGAAGCATATCAAGACATTATCAGTAAGTCCAAACTGAGGTTTTTTCCCACCCTGTGTGTTGTAACATCGCCCCTCCCATTCCCTCAATCCTCTTCTTTACCTTTCTGCATCAGGGGGCACCTTTTGTTGCAGAAAGTGCAAGTGCAGGAGACGCTAGATCTTCCTTAGGCTTCCAAACAGTGCAGGTAACTATAATGTGACACATAAAGCCATTTTGGAAAGCAAACTGAGAGAGAAGTGAAGTTCTAACTGTTATACCTTTTAATGGCAGAAAATAGATTTTTTAACTTGATACTCAAATCCCCTTGGGCTGTTTTCTTCTCTTCTCTTCCCTTCTCTTTTCTTTCTTTCTTTCTTTTTTTTTTTTTTTTGAGACCGAGTCTCACTCTGTCACTCAGGCTGGAGTGCAGTGGTGCAATCTTAGCTCACTGCAACCTTTGTCTCCTGGGTTCAAGGGATTCTCCTGCTTCATGCTTCTGAGTAGCTCGGATTACAGGCATGTGCCACCATGCCCAACTGATTTTTGTAATTTTTTAGTAGAGAAGAAGTTTTATCATGTTGGCCGGGATGGCCTTGAACTCCTGACTTCCAGTGATCTACCCGCTTCGGCCTCCCAAAGTGCTGGAGTGAAGGTGTGAGCAACTGTGCCTGGGCCCCTCTCAGGCTATTTTCAAGCAAAGATGACACTATGAGATGCTTTGTGTGCAACATTGCAGTTCTCCTTCCTTCTCCTTAAAGAATGGGTGAGTCTAAAGTTGACAGCGAGGGGATGTTGATTCATGTAGCAAGGAGTTGGGTGGGGAATTTGGGGAGGTGCACACATCAGTTTCGTTGAGAGCTAAGGAGTAACCTTGCCTACCCTCCCTATTCTGTTAAAATTGTCTGGAGGATGTTTGCACATACTCTTTAAATTTAAATTTCCCAAGACCCAAGTAAAACAAATCCTCCTCCCACCCACTGGATTTGCTGACTCTCAGACCATGTCATTTGAAGGGTAGAGACAGCCAGTCTGGAGGCCAGGTGATGTAAATAATTTGCGTGTTTCCCACCTATAGTTATTCTTCCCCTTTGAACTCCTTTGTATCTTTCCATTTCATACTGTATAACCCACCATCTTGAACTGCAGTCTGTTTCTTTGGCATGGTTCTTGCCTCTCCTACAAATTCCAAGCTCTTTAACATCAGGAGTAAGACATATAATTCTTTTCTACACCAAAAGCATCAAGTCTACTGCTCAGAAAATATGATTTAATTGTTTGATGAAAGGGAAGGTGAAAGAGAAGGGGCAGATAATCTCATAGACAAATGAAAAGAGAAAGAAAAAACTTGGGAAGATTTCTAACATTTTAAAATGTCAGTGTCCTCTTATGTTCTCACATTATATGAGAGTGGAATTGTTCACAAAAATCTTAGGTTATTCACAGGTGTAATATTGGTGTTCAGGGGTTCAGGGTGCCCTCAGCTCCCCTGAGAGGACATTTCTCCAGGTTCTTGGTCTCCTGCCCTCACAAGAATGAGAGAGGGGACCACAGCACAGTGCGCAGTAAATGCTGGACTCAAAAGTGTTTGTAGAAAGTGGTTTATTGAAAGAGAGAAACAGGAGAAGGAGAGAGAAAGAAACAGCTAACTCTCACACTGAAAGAGAATCCAGAAAGATGGAATCCAGGAGAGGAAAGCAGCTTCCACGAGCACAGTAGTGGAAGGGGACCCAAACATGGAGTCCGAAGGGATGTGGAAGAAGGGAACTTTTAACCTGGGAGGAACCCCCACCTTCTCTAAGACCCCAGGCCAATGAAAGGAGTTCCTTAGAACTTCCGCTGGAGTGATTGACTCTTAGTTTCTTCTTGTGCTTGTGAAATTCAGACATAAACCGTTAAATCTCCCGGATGGAGAGAGATGGGAGGGGGGCATGGCGCTGGGAAGTTCTTGCCGTTAAAACTACGCCCCCTTGTGGACCCAGAAAAAGAACACATTCCCTCACAGGGACCACAAGGACTGGTCTAAACGCTGATTCTTCAAAAGAAGTCTGATCAAACAGGGTACTCTAGTGTATACCACGATATGAAAAGGCTTATATGACCATAACTCCTGGAATTTCAAAGTCTTCAGATTAGTGGACTTTACCCATCAGAAATTAAGAGCTAATCATCGTCAACATTAATTGACTGACAGGCAGTATCAGACATGGTGTCAAATGTTTGACATGCCATGTGCAATCTTCACGATGATTCTGTATGGGAGATCCTAGAATCACCATTTCAAGGATGAGAAAATTGAGCTCCAGTGGGCTCAAGTAACTTGCATGAGGTCACATGGCTCATAAGTAGTGAACTTTACCTTTTTAACTCAAAGGCCTGAGACTCTTACCCAGCTGCAACAAGTACTGCTTCTTGAGCTAGGCTTGTTGTTTTGTTATTGTTGCATCTTTTCACTAAGGTTCGATGTAGAAATGCAGTTAAAAGAATAAGAAAAAGGACAAAGACTGGCAGCATCCCTAGAAAATTACTTAGAAGGATCTAATAAGAATTAAACATTTTAAAAAGCCTTTTATTGGCCGGGAATGGTGGCTCATGCCTGTAGTCCCAGTACTTTGGGAGGCTGAAGTGGGTGGATCATGAGGTCAGGAGTTTGAGACCAGCCTGACCAACATGGTGAAACTCTGTCTCTACTAAAAAATTACAAAAATTAGTTGGGTGTGGGGGTGCATGCTGTAATCCCAGCTACTGAGGAGGCTGAGGCAGGAGGATCTCTTGAACCCAGGAGGCAGAAGTTGCAGTGAGCCGAGATCACACCAATGCACTCCAGTCTGGGAAGCAAACTGAAAGAGTTGCTTTCCAAAAAGAAGGAAAAAAAAGCCTTTTATTGATAAAATATAGTTATTTTTGTGGTGGAAGGATTAAAATAATTTGGGGGATAGAAATAAGAAAAGATGTTATGCTATTGAACAGCAAAACCCTGTATTTCTCTTAAAATAGCTCTTTTATAAAAAGATGTCAGAAAGGAATTTCTGAAGGGGTGGTTTTATTTTGCTTCTTCAAACATGAATGATGTTAGAAGATTATTTGCTGTGCATCTTTTATATTCAACAATGTCTATGGGTACATTCTGAGATAGAACTGAGACAAGGGCAGCTATTGCCAACAATATAAACAAAAATTCCTACTGACACTGGAAAAAGCCATCTTTGTAGAGAAATTTCTATGACATAATTTTCCTTATTTGTAGTTACTTAGAGTACTGTTACTCTAGCACTATTACTATTAGACATGCTTTATCTTTTTGCAAAATTCTGCTTGCAGACTCAGTTTGAGTCTGGAAAGTTATTAGAATTACTTACTTCTGTATATATTTTTTTACCTCTGGTTTGGGGAAATAAATGTCTTACTATTGCTGTCTTAGTTTATCAAATTCACACATATCCTGTGTATTCAGTGAGAAAATTAAAAAATTTATGTAAAGGAGATTATATCCTCTGATGGAAGTTTTTTTAAATAGACTTTTGGGGCTATTTATTCTAGTTTTAATAATTATTAGGAGGTATAAATGGAATGGAGTGGTAGAAAGAACCAGACCCAACTGGAATCTAATCTCTAGCTCTGTCCTTAGGTAAACTATGAAGCTATGAGACTTGATTTTCTCTGTATGATAAATAATTCCATGAATTTAATGAGATGATATGTAAAGTACCTGGCTCTTGGTGAGCACTTAATACTTTTAGTTTACTTTCTCTTTCTAACAGCTTATTTCCTATTCAAAAGTAAAATTCTGGTGAACTAAAGGGCACTTGGAAACAGAGTTCAAGACTGAGTGGTATTATTTAACATATTCATTGGACACGCCTACAAATATGAACCCACCAACATCCCTGTGAAATCCTGCCAGGGGACCTTTGGAGGATGGCATTAGTATAGCATTGACAGCTTAGGGAACTGGAAATAAGCCAATGGTCATAAATTGCAAAGCCTTTTACAATCCAAACATGATGGAAACGATATGCCATCTTGGAGGTGATTTGAAAAGCACATGGTTTGGAATTATTTTGATGGATTAAGTATTTTCCCCTGAATCATCTAGTATAGAAGATTAAAACTTGATTACAAAATACCAACATGTTTTTAGATGTGGAAATAGTTGAGCATAAATCAAATACTCTAGGTTCATGAGAAAATAATCAAGAAAACAAGTGATGTGGCATTCCTTAAGGTCAGATATTAGAACAAAGAAACACTACAATAGTTTATTGTTCATAGAATAATATATTCTTGCACAATTGTTTCGGAATGCAGGTACTACCCAGAGCTGATTGGTGCTTGGCACCACACCAAAATAATGCCCACGATGAGGGAAAGTTATGAGTATGTAAACTTTTTTATCCTGGTACCTTATGTCTCCTTTACTTCAAATCCAAATAGAGGTGGTTTTGCAATTCTGAGGTTTAAAGGCATTCCAGAATAGAAGCACTGTGACAGAAAGAGTTGCATGATCATCTAGAGCAGTGGGGCTTAACTTTTTGGGTCACAGACCCCATTAAACAGATTTAGTGGCAATATTTAAGGTTTATGTGATAATATGGAGCCTCCCCACATGGCTAAAGGTGCCATTTAGGGTTCTAAATAGCTATTATAGGCAGTCTCTGTGGGGCTTGCAGTGTGATAGGAGAAATCCTAACTCTTGTCCCAAAGCAATTCTTTCTTCTCTTCTCCTCAACTGCTGTTTCTTATTTACTCTTATTTTCCATAATTCTTTCCCATAGGCAGGTTCAGGAGGGATGCTTTCTCCTTTCATTAAAATAAGAAAGATGCTGTGAAAACAAGCCATGTTAACATCCTCCCCACCTCCATACTTTTCCTTCCCTCCTCAAACTCAACCATGCACCAAACCCCAAGCCCTTTTGCTGCTTCTGAGACTTTACTGTGCTCCCCATTTCTGTGATCTTTAACCTCTCCTTTTTTAGTGGCTATGTTTTATGCTTTAAATAAGCACTCTCATGTGTGCCTCAAATTATACTAAGAAAACTAGAAACAGGAAAGCCGTACACATACACATTATGGAAGGTCTAGAGAGGACTTCCTGCACAGCCAGAATGACAACAGCAGAAGGAACAGATGGGGCTTCCATCGCATGGATATGAGAGAAATGTGCTGGCCACTGTCAAAAACCAGATCTGGCTTTGAGGGTACAGGCTAATGCTGGGGATGGAGTGAACTAATGACCTAGGGAAAGTGTTGCTGAAGTGAGACTCAGAATGAAGCCCTGAAAATGAGGAAGTGTGAGCACAGGAGAGCTGAATGGCACCAAGGGCCTGCACACCAGCCCAGGAATAAAATAAACTATCTCAGGTTATAATGAGCTAACTAGGTGGTATACATTGAAGTCACCAGAAGCGCTCAGTATTTCCAGGCTGTCCAACCATGGACAATTTAAGATATCTATACAATAAGACATTTTCAGTCCACAAGACTTTTAAATATCTTCTTGTAATAAGAATGTTAACTCAGTATTTTTGATGTTCCCAAAAGTACTGCGAAAGGGTCAGACCAGGAGAAGGGGGGCCTGAAAGGGAGAAAAGAAGAGCGCATGGTTTAAGTCTACCAATTATATTTCACACAATTGATAACCAGAGGAAGTAAATATAACAAATGTGTTCGTGGAGTGATTTTGACAAGTAATTAGCTGAAAGGAAGACTTACACACTGACTGCAAAGTCCTGTTTTACTTGTCTAAGAATTCTACCAAGAATCATGCAATCCAAAAGCTTTGAAGTAAGAGATGCCCATTATGCTTATACATTGTTTTTATTAATTATTACCTGCCACTATTAAGGATGAAAATTTTCTTCTTCTTTAGTGAACGTAAAAAATATTGATCAGAGCAGTAAAGTAGTTTGATCAAGGAGGGTGGTACGGTGTTAAATGTTTGTATCCCCACAAGACTCATATGTTGAAATCCTAATCCCCAAGGAGATGGTATTAGGAGGTGGGGCCTTTGAGAGGTGATTATATCTTGAGAG
>NW_016107733.1:958209-1079684 GCF_001604975.1 Cebus imitator | reverse complement strand
GTTCCTTTTATTGGAGAATGGTATTAGAAACTAAAATCCAAGTGCTGAGTGTGTTCATGCTACTGGTGTGTCATTGTTGGTAGGCCCTGCCAGCTGAAGGAACAAGGAAATGTTTGCATTGATATGGTTTGGCTGTGTCCCCACCCAAATATCACCTTGAATTGTAATCCCTGTAAACCCCATGTGTCAAAGGCTGGACCAGGTAGAGGTAACTGGATCAGAGGGGTAGTTTCCTCCATGCTATTCTTGTGATAATGAGTTCTCATGAGATCTGATGGTGTTATAAGCATCTGGCATTTTCCCTGCTTGCACTCACTCCATCCTGCTGCCCTGTGAAGAAGGTGCCTGCTTCTCCCTTACCTTTCACCACGATTGTGAGTTTCCTGAGGCCTTCCCAGAAATGAAGAACCATGACTCAATTAAAACTTTTGCCTTTATAAGTTACTCAGGCTTGGGTATTCCTTCACAGTAGTGTGAGAATGGACTAATGTATGTGTGTATTACAGCCCATGCATGTACATATAGCTATGGATATTTCTGTAGGTAACCATCTACATTTGTATTAAGCTAAACATAAGTTTATAACGATGTCTCTAACTCTAGAAACCTAATTTTTGCATATGCTTAGAACTTAATGGGGACTTAAATTTTACATATGATGGTGGATTGTCTGGTTTGTTCTGGAAAATTTTAGCATTCTCCTAGTTTTTACTTAGAAACTGGAGGGGCAACAGTTAGCTAGTTGGGAGGAATGGTAATAATTGTGGCAGCTCAATGGCAACATGAGAAACAGCAGTGGAAAACAGAGGCAGCCACATTTGGTAGAAACAGAAGCAATATCAGCTAGAACAGTGCCACTTTCCAGGGCTGTTTAGTATAGGAGCAACAGTGTTCAAGTTATCTTAGCCACCTAGAGAGAAATGTTGAGAAAGAGAATCAGAACTGCCATAGATCTGAACAGCATAGTAGTCCGGCAGCCCTTAGAGGAATGATCAACAGTGTCCACAACTCAGATGTCACTGCTATTCAAGACAGAGGCCCTGGTCACCAAGAGAAGGTGCAACATGTTCACTGTGTTTATCACAGCTGTAGGACATGTAATTCATTTTAGAAAGATTTCCACTAAAATAATTAAAAATGGTTGTGGTGTTTTAATCATTATCAGCTTTACGTTTTCTGCCTTAGAGTCTACATTTGCTATAAACCCAAATTGCCAAATCCAAGGCCTCTTACTGAGATTTCTAGAAACCCAAATTTTGTTGTTAAGAAAAAAGTTGAGCTGCTTATAAGATGATTTAAATTTAATGAATTTCTACAGAACTTCCTTTAAACTGAAGTCTTATCTAGCTAGGCTTTGTCTTGGGCTTGGCTCTTGGCAATCAGAACTCCCCATTAACTAGTCTCCCCATTCCTGGGCCTGCAAAGTTGGGCCTTTTTTGAGACGTTCACCACCTGTTGCTAATGAAGTGTGAGGAAGCTGCTCCCAGCTGGAGAGAAGGTTTGAACAACTGGGACCACAAAAGATTTTTTCAGGGACCAGGGAAGTGTCTTTTCCACCTCAGCTACTTTAACCTCTGATTCTGAGCAATCAGGCTTGGGAACAAATAGCAGGGCTGAGACACAGAAGGAGTACACAGAGAAAAGTTTTTTTTTTGTTTTTCCCTCTCTTCCTCTCCTTTTCCTTTCCCTCAGCTCACTCTCTCTCTCATTTGTGCAGCAAATACATATGACACCCTGATATTGTTTGGATGTTTATCCTCTTCAAGTCTCATGTTGAACTGTGATTCCCAGTGTTGGAAGTGAGGCCTGGTGGAGGTGTTTGGGTCATGGGGCTGGATTCCTCATGTATAGCTTGGTGCCATCCTCATCCCTACAGTAATGAGCGGGTTCCCCCTTCTTCCACTGTTAGTTCACAAGAGAGCTGGTTGTTTAAAATGGGTATGGCACTCACCCCACTTTCTTTCTCTCTCACCATGTGACATGCTTGTTCCCCCTTTCCCCTCTGTCATGAGTGGTAGCTTCCTGAGGACCTCACCAGAAGCAGAAGCTGACACCATGCTTCTTTGTACAGTCTTTAGAACCATGAGTTAAAGAAGCCTCTTTTCATTGTAAATTACCCAGTGTCAGGTATTCCTTTATAGCAGTAGTACAAATGGATTAGTACAGAAAATTTTTCATTACGTCTGGTACAGTACTGACCCTGGGTACAGCACTGACCAAAGAGGCATGGTCTCTAATATATCAGAACCTTCATTCTATTTGGGAAAACAGGCATCAACCAACTTATTTACTAAATTATACAATCACCGATGTGTTAGGTACTCAAAGAAATGAGATTTTATCTATTTAGTGGGGGGTGGGATGAGGTTTCTTTGTTTGGTTAAGATCTGAAGGATTCCTGTGCTCACTTAATGATAGCTGATGTTTCTTGAGCTTCTGTGTCAGGCCTATGCTAAGCACTTTGCTTGTGTTGTCTTACCTACTTATTATACCAATACCTAAGGATACCTATTGGCTATTCTCATTTTCATTTTGTAGATTAGGATCCTGAGATTTAAAAAGGCTAAGTAATTTGCCCAATGATACAGAACTATTAAGTGAGTATGTCAGGACTTTCAACCAAGGTCAATCCAGATACAAAGCTCATGCTGGTAGTCTCCTAGCACCTGCCTGCCTCTTTGTGAGGCTAGTCTCAGGGTGAAATGCAAAAAAGGAGCAGGTGATCAATTAGTAGAGGTTGCCCTATGACTGACAGTAAAGCCACCTGGCTCATTTTGCCAAGTGCCATTGAACAATGTTTAGTTACAATTATTAAAGGTTTTTTTTTTCTTTGAACTACACAGGTAAGCAATGGTCCTTGCCCACCTTTCAGGAATGATTTGACCAGAATAGTCTAACCTGGTCTGGCCCATGGAAATTGTTGTACCATATGGAGTGTTCACTGTATGTGCACGACAAATCTTATATGTTGGCTAATTTGGTTCCCTTAAGATCTTTTACTCTTTCTCTCAGTTCCAACTACCACTGCCTTTCTTTCCTGTCATTACCTCTTGCTTAGATCATTGCAATGGAATCAGAATTGGCTTTTATGCTTGCGTCTTTTCAATCTATTTTCTATCTGTGGCCTCTTCTGCTTAAAACCCCATGATGAATTTCCACTGGTGACATAAAAGAATCCAGCATGGCCTACCATGGCCTACTAATACTTGACCTTCCTCCCTCCTGGTTTTATTTCCTACTACACCTTAGTTCTTCCACTCCCCTCTTACCAAGCCATCCTCAGGAAGGCCCTATTTATTTCTCACCTCCAAACCTTACCTGATGTCCTTTTGGCTTTACTGTTATATCTGACTGGTCCCCTACTCACTCAGCGCATGGCTTAAGTACTTCCTTCTCTGTGAAAGTGTTCCTTGGAGCTCATCCTCTCCTCTGTGGGCTGTTGAATGTGGACATACCTCTTTTTCTACTTATCACACCACATTGTAACAGTCAGCAAACTTTTTCTGAAAAAGGCCAGATAGTAAATGTTTTTGGCTTTGTAGGCCACAGGATCTTTGATGCAGCATCTTAGATCTGCATTTGTAATTTAAAAGCAGCCATGGGCAATATGTAAGCAAATGACGATGTCTATTTAATTTTTACAGAAAAACAGGCAGCATTCCTAATTTAGTCCACAGGCTGCAGTCTGTCATCCTCTGTTATATTCCAGCCAATTATTTATTTGCTTCTCTCCAACACTAGACTGTTAGTTCCCTAAAATGACAGAATTTGTCTTATCTTTCTGTTCTCAGCATCTAATCTGGGTCTGACACATAGGGTACTTAATAAATGCTGCACAGATTAATGTGTGAATGAATACATGAATTAATATTAAGTTGGGAACTAAGCATTTAATGGTGTCAATGAGTGAATCCTGGTGAAAGTAGAAACACATCAAATCTTTACAGGGCGGGGTCTGTCTATATATGTCAGGGGATTCAGAGAGGGTACCTTCATTATTATCTGGATCATTGTGGCTGGAAAGCTTTGCCTCTTCCATTGTTAGCCTTCCAAAAAGGAAACTGCACCCTTGGGCTTGATGGAACCAGTTCTCCACAATCCAAGTCTCTGTAAACCAACAATGTTAAAGCCCAGGAAGAAGGTTGTTGAATGTGGGTTTTGCTTCATACTCTCTCCTCTCCATAGAGGAATTATTAGTCACTGGGTTTGCTCCAGTGAGTCTCAGGGTTGGGGTGTGCAGCTACTAACTTTTATACAATTTAAGATTGGCAGCTTCTAGCAGCCCATGATTTGTTGACACTATAAGGGTTGATCAGGCCTTATTCTTTTAGTCCAAGGTACAGCAGGGGTGACCAGTTCCTGGTGGGAGAATGTATAGGCTTTCTAATTGAAGTCCTCTGAAGAAGGAGATGCTATCTGGAGAATTCACTTACTCTGAGTCCCTCATTCTCTGACAAAGCTGGATAGGGAAGATTAGCATGCTACCAGGGGAAAGCCACTAACCACATATTAGGGCTTTCATATACTTTTTAAAAAAGAACTTTTCAATGTTACAGACATTTTATTGAACCAAGGCAATTAAAGAATTATGTTAAGCACCATTTTGGTATTGAATTTTGATTTGGTAGAATAAAGGAAAACTGTGGGCTCACAGTACATTTAGAAATTTTTTCCCTTACGTAAAATGGAACAGAGGAACACAGGATAAACAGTTTGATTGGAAAAGGGAACAAATGACCTGTATTTAACTGAATTGCATTGATTTTCCTTTTTACAGAGTACTTTCCTCTATTTTGTTCCATTTCTGTTTGTTTGTGCCAATTTCTTCCATAGAATTTTATACAATGAAAAAAGAAAAATAAAGAGCCATTTGTCAGAATCCTAAAAACATAGTATGATAAACCTGGCCTATAAATATTTTTCCTATACTGTTTGTAGTCCAAATACATAGGTTTCTAACACTTCATATACTTGAGCACATCTACAAAAAAAGATAGCAGACATGCAGTCTTTCAATTACAACAGATATTTGGTGAGTGCCTTCCTCCTGCCCCAGGTATCTTGCTATAAACTGATACAATGATGACTAAAGCTTTCCCTGCCTTTCAGGAGACCACAGTTTGGCGGGGAAGTGTTCCAGTCACCTATAGCTCAGTAACAATCTACTCCAGACTTTGTGACATAAAATAACAATCACTTTATCTTGCTCTTAGATTCTGTGTTTCAGGGGTTTGGACAGGGCTCAGTGCAGTTTCTTCTCTCTGTGTCACAAGTGTAAGGTCTCCACTAAGAGGACCTCAGTGGGCTGGGAGACAGAATCATCTGGAGATTTTTTTATTCCCATGTCTGGTGCCTGGATTGGGATAATCAACTGGGCTTGGCTGGGGTTATTGACTAGAATATATACATGTCATCGCTCCTTGCAGCTTCAGTTTCTTCTAACATGGTGACTGGGTTCCCAACAGGAATACCTGAGAGGGAACATCCAAGAGACCAAGATAGAAGGCAAAAGAACTAAACTGGGAAATCGTGCAATGCCACTTCTTCCATGTTCTATAGTTATAAGCAAGTCACTGTGGCCACTGCAAGTTCAAGGAGGAAGGAATTGGACTTCATTTCTTGAAGGTGGGATTGCAAGGACACACAGCAGAAGGGCATGTGTTACGGGAGGTGTTGCTGCAGTAATCTATGGAAAATCCAGCCTATCACAAAAAATTAGACATGTGAATGTGTAATTACAATATATTCTGTTACATGTTTATGTATTACTGGAAAACAACCCATCCCACAGCTTGATGCCTTGAAACAATTATCCATTATCAGCTGGACAGTTATTTGCCACATAGCATTGAATAGGGCCATTCACATGGCTGTATTCAGCTAGAAACTTGGAATGGCCAAGATGGTGTCACTTATGTTTGGGAATGTCTGAGAGCTCCATGGTTGTCCTTATGGTCTCTTGTCATATAGCAGCCTGTTCCCAAGTGTCTTTGTGAGGTATCTGGCTTTTATTAAAGCTTCATAACTGATACAGGGTTACTTCCACTGGATTCCATTCAAGTCACAGGGCCAGCCAAGATCGAAGGGGTGGGAAATACACTAGTGGAGTGACATGTGCACATGGGGATGGGAGCCATCATTGGTGGCCATCTTCAGAGACAATCTACCACATTAGAGGTATCATGAAAGTGCTACAGATGAAGGATCAGACAGCTTTGCTGAATTACCTCTAAGAGTTTCTGTATTAGGCTGTGGGGAGATTCCGGTTGGGCATGATGGGTGGTGGGGTATCCAGGGAAGATGTGACATTTGAACTCTTTAGTGCTCTAGGTAGACCAGATATGGAAAGTGTTATAGACAGAAGAAAATACATGAGCAAAAATAGGGAGGCTGGAAAGTGCATGAGAAATAGAGGGAGGTGAAGTAAGAAATGCACACACACATACACACACAATATATTAGAGGTAATATATACATATGATACATGTGATATATCTATTTGTGAGTAATAGAATTGGGATAGAAAAGAATGTCCTTAAATAAGCCCATGCTTAGGCATGTTTGTGAAGGATTTCTTGGGGTCTTGCTAAGGTGTTTGGACTTCATTACATTGGGAACATGAACTGAGAGGTTTTAAAAGATAGAGTCTTAAGAAGGAAAGTGGAAGGGGGAAAGGTTAGAGGTAGGGTGAGCCATTATGATGGTGTTGTGACAGCTTATATTAGTTCTAATGAAGGTTTGTACCACAGATGAAATGAAGAGGAACCTCTGTAGGGCAAGATACAGAGAAAACACAAAACAATTTGTGCAGAGGAACAGGGCCAACAGGATCATTTTTATATATAATTAGAGGGCCATTGCAAGGGTAACCTGCCAAAATTCTTGTCTACATTTTGTCATTCTGGAATTTTGCCATTACAATTCGTACATTTGTATTAAGACTTTCCCTGTACCTTTAGTCCCCAAAAGCAGACCCTACTTTTCATGACTTTATCAGAACTTTTCCTTGAAACAAAAATCCAAGTAGTGTACAACCAGCATGAAATTTTTAGAACTGCTCAGTTGGAAGCACCGACATTAGGAAAAGGGATATTGGCGCTAACTGGATACTGGAGGAATTTCACTTCAATATAAGGTCAAACTTCTTACTGCTTTAGAGGTGTTTACAGTAGAAAATACTACCCATTCACTCAGTCAATAAATATTTATCTAGTGGCTTACCACATGCAAGGCATTATTCTAGGGGGTGGGATATAGCAGTGAATGAATAGTCTTTCCTCTCATAGACTTTCTTTATATTCTTGCCATAGATATTGATTTGCCAAACCCAGAGAGGTCTTTAAAAATGGAGTTTATCTGGCTAACATGACATAAGCATATTCCTCGCCTAAGTAGGATGTGTATGCATTATATGGCATCACAGACCATAGATTTTGCTGTACTTATGACTTATCATTAACTTGGAAAATCACTTACTATTAACAAGGAGGCTGTTTCAAGAAATTGAGCACAGAAGTGATAGTGAGTGACCTCCAAGAGAAGGAGAATGACATGCTCAGTAGTTGGGACCCAAAGTGGTTGTTTTTGTGTGCCTATTCAAATTTTGACATTTGTAGAATACGTCCATTCCCATACTGCATTTGTTTCCCTCCTGCTTGGTTTATTTTTAACACCCATTAGCTGTCATGCCCTCTGCCAATGAAGTGGATCTCCAATGACTTCTCAAGACGGGAAGCATTTTGGCTGTGAGGGAATGTGTTCCAATTGCTGCCTCTTCTAATAACATCAGCAAGTGTATAGGAGAGGTTTAGGAGCCACGTGCCTCAGAGAATTATATTAGTGCTCATTCTGGGGTTGAAGTTAGATGGGCACTTTGAGGACTCCAAGTCTTGCTGTTAATAAAACTTAGAAGGACTACATCAAAAGGTAAATATTTCTCTGGGTAAACCTGAATTTTATCATTTCATCTATAATATACTTTGTTATTTATCAGAATTCTATTAGTTTGTACTTGCAAATAATTATAGTACAGTGATAATTCCTGCTAACTATGGTGACCATAAGGATCAGAAATACCTTGAAGAAACCTTAACTGACTCATCAAAGAAAGGCCACGTTCTTTTTAGAGTACTCAGTATTAAGCATATTTTGTTATGGTCTATATTGCTAATTCCTGTATGGATCATATTATAATTCTTTATTAACCAAAGCACCTCTTTTCATGACCAGGCAAGATAACTAATAATTTATTATAATTTTTAAAAACTCAAATTCTTTAACTTCCTTTTTTAGCCTACTTGCATTTTGTTTGGCTGAGTTTTCATTCAATCATCGATGTAACTCTCAATCATAAAAAACTGTCCACAGTTTGCCTAAAAATCAAACAGCTGTTGTCTTCACATTTCTATTAATATGTATTGATATTTTAAAACTAGTATTGCTTCTGGAATGAAAGTGTGTATATGTGTATCATGTGCAAGTGTGCTGCAAACACACACACACACACACACACACACACACACACACACAATCCTAATTCTCAGAGGCATTTGATGGCAGATAGAAAAATGATCTAAGTAGCAGATACATGATATCATTTTTTTTCCCCTGGGTAGTTTAAGATTTGGATTTAGGCTCAAATAATTAAGTGCTTCAGCCTATGATGATTTCATGGATACCAATTGCCTTGAACTTGTAATCTGCATCCTTAAAGTGTTTAGTAATTTCTAAATATAGAAATTATGGAGGACATTGTTGAGCCCATTCTGCTACAGTAGGAAGGGGTATCCTGCTTGTATATTTGGAGCACACTACAGCCTTTGAAGCACCTAATACTTGTTTTAATCAGTTTGTTTTTCAACAAGAATATTTTGGAAGCAGTAGTGGCTGGAGTTTAGTCTTTTTTGGCCTTTGCTATAAATTCACTTTTGCTGACAGTTTTTGATGAAAAACACACCACATGTAATATTAAATACATGCCTGTTTAAAAATGAAAATGCAAGGGCATTTTTAAGCAAGAATTATCAAGGCAGTTTCTAACTATTGATTACTCAATGAACCAAATAAAAATGAGTCAAGAATAGCAGACATCAGAGGTTGGCACAGCTTCCTATCTGTTATGTTGTCTTTTCCTGTTCATTCATCCTAAAAATCTTGATTTAACACCTATGAAGTGTCAGGTACCCTTTTGGGGATATATCAGTTAACAAGTAAAGATACCCTTTCCTATGAACCTTACTTTCCAGTGAAAGGAGATGGGTTATATAAAATAAACATAATGATTAAGTAAATTGTATGGTATACTAGGAGGGAGTAAGTGCTATTTAAAGAGGGAGAATGGAGAGCAGGACAAGGGGGATCCAGAGCTTCAGGACTGGTGGTGGAGATTTGCAGTTTAAATAAGGTAGCCCTGTTAGGTCTGATTGAGAAGTGAGCATGTAAGCAAACTTAATGGAACTATGAAGCACTAGTTATGAATAAATCTGGGAAAGAAATGTTGAAGGCAAGGGAATAGCCAGGGTAAATGTCCTAAAGCAGGAGCCTGCTTAGGGTGTCAGAGGAGCATCGAGGAGATCATTGTGACTGGAGATCGTAGGCAGTGAGGTCATTGCAATAGCAGAAGTCAATGCTGGGGGACCTTCTGGGCTTTTGTAAGGCTTTTGGCCTTTTCTCTGGGAGGAGGGGAACCATCCGAGATTTTTGTGTGCATGATCAGGATGATCTGCTTCATATTTTAAAGGAATTCCTCTGGCTGCCTTGCCAAGTAGACTGTGGTGGGGTGTCTTCATTTTCCAGACTGCTGTAACAAAGTGCCATAAACTGGGTGGCTTAAAACAACAGAAATTTATTCTCTCACAGTTTGGGAGGCCAGGAGTCCAGAATCTGGTAAGAAGCTGCATTCCTTCTGGCCAGCAGAGTCCTCCTTCAGTAACTCAAATTCAGTAAAGAAATTGTAAAGAATTGACCCAAACATGCAGGGTTAAATTTTGATTAAAACATAATATTTATATTTTTCATTATTTTCTTCAGGAAATCTTTTTCTGGCATTTTGTACATTTCTTTTACCAATTTCCCTTACTTTTAGTCCAGGGAGAAACTGCACTTGAATCTGTAATTTTTTTCTGGTTGCCGGCATGCCTAGTCTAAGGGTGTCAATATATTATCTCGTCACTACTCAGTGGCCACTATTACTGGTGTCATTTGCAATCTTCAAACCAGATCTCAAGCATGAGGAAGGCTCATAGGATTGTAAATTGTTCCAGTTGTTTTTCATTTTTATCTGATATCTTAAATTTAGAATTGTTTTAGTATAAGACACTGATATAAAATTATGGAATATTAATTAATTTACTTAGCAAATATTTCCAAGCAACTGGTTTTCAAGATGGTGAGAATACACGATGAGCAACGTGGACACAAAAGGTCCCTGTTCTTGCATAACCTTCATTCTAGTGGTAAAGACAGAAAATTAACATAATGTGTAGTAAAATATATAGACTATCAGCTGGTGTTGAGTGCTATGGGAAAAAATAAGATAAGGCGGTAAAATAACGTGGGGAGTGCTAGGAGCTAGGGGAGTTTTAAAGAGGGAGATCCGGAAAGACATTAAGAAGATACTGGGGCAAAGATTTAAGGACGTGACAATCATATAAATACAGGAGAGAAGCATTTCAAGCAGCAGAACAGCAAGTGCAAAGGCCCTGAAGCAGGAGATGGTCTGGCATGTTCAAAGAAGAGCAAAGAGATTGGGGAAGACAGCAAACAAGAGAGTATAGGAGGTGAGCTCAGAGAGGAAATGGGGACCTTCTGGCTATTGTGATAACTTTGGCTTTTTCTCATACTGGGATAAGAAGGTGATAACTTTGACTTTTTCTCATAGTGGGATAGGAAGGCATAAAAAGCAGAAAAGTAACACAATCCAACATACATTAAGCAACATCCCTGACTGCTCTGTTGTGAATAGACTTGAGATGTCAAAGTGCGGGAGCCAATAAAGAGGCTTTTGCAATAATTTAGATGAGAGATGACGGGAACTTGGGCCCAAGTGGTAGCAGAGGAGGAGGATCAGTAGGCAAATTCTGGGTGTGTTTTGAAAGCAGAATCAGCAGGATTTGTTGATGGGTTAGATGTTGAGGTTGAGAGGAGGGACTTAATGATGAACATAAGGTTTGGGAGAAAAGTACAGAATTTTGATTTGAAATATGATAGGTTTCAGATACCCACTAGTTAAATGAATATAGTCAGTAGGGTATTTGGAGTTCAGAGAGGCTGGGGCTAGAGACATACATTTGGGAGTTGTCAGTATAGACAGCATGTAAAAGCACAAGACAGGGTGAGGTGATAGGAGGACAGGTATGAACACAGAAGAGAAAGAAAGAGGTCCAGAGGCCAAATCATGGAGTTTCCAATGTTAGGAGCTCGCTTATGGAGATAAAGAAGATAGGAAAAGGAAACTGACATGGAGCAGCCATTGCAGTAGGGGAAGCATTTCCTGAGTTGAGAATCTTTTTGTACAAAGTGTTCATGCTCCACTGTGTCTATTTATCACTATTTATATTGACCTGTTTTTACATTTTATAATGAATGAAGCTGTGATCTTAATTGGAGCCCAAAGAAAGAGTAAATAAATACCAAGAATAAATAAAAACCTCAACCTGAGTCTATAGATTAAAGACAAGCCCTTTTTAAAGTAGCAGCGTTATATAAACGAGCATGTGCTGGAGTGAGAAGATTTGGACTCTGGTTTCAGCTCCTCCAGCTCCAACTGTGTGATCCTAAGTGAGTCACTCCCCCTTTCTGAGACTCAGTTTTCTCATTCGTCAAAAGAGGCATTCGAACCAAGCAACCTCTGCTCTCATATTCTATGCAGCTTCCTCAGTTTTATTAGAAGGTTTTATGTTAGGTATGTTAAAGGACTGAGAGAACAGGATAAAGTCACTGACCACAATTGATAGTCTGAAGGCCAGAGCCAAGTGAACAGCCTGTCACTGAAAGAACTGCTTATCTCAGACAGAGTCAGAGTGAGTGTAGGCAGTGAGAGAGATTATATAGTGGGCTGCAGAGAAATGGGTAACAGAAGGGCATGGTTTTCTATCTTTGTATAGGAATATAATTTGCATGTTTTAATGTAGTTTCCAGATCATTCATGCACAAAGTAGAGCTCTGCACAGAGCATGGTGGATTGCAATGGAACATTTGAACTCCATTTTCCCAGGAGCCAGATCAACACCTGGTTACTCCCACGTACACCTCCCCAAGTCAAGCAGCAGATGCTGATATCTGAACAGGCATGTTTCCAAAGGTTTGGCCTGTTCCCTACTGGGTCCCCAGTGTTTAGCATAATGCCAGGTACATCATAGCCACTCAGTACATACTTGTTGAGTGAATGAATGTTGAATGGACTCCTCAGCCTCACAGATTTGCAGGAAAATGTTCATCAACTTCATATGACAGGTGAAGGATCCTCTCATGTTTCTGCACCTGTTAGACTGGGAATCCTCATCATTCAAAAATTTGCTTAGAAGCCCTTGGGAAAGCCACATGGAGTGATGGAAAGAGCATGAAATGGGAGACTGGATCCCTGGATTCTAGAGCGGCTGCAGCTATCCCAGGATGTGTGAGAGGTACATAGCCTCTACAGACTGCAGTTTCCTCTAAGAAAACATTGGAGAGCAGTGCCAATTAATGTTTCATTAAGCTCTCAGATTCTCTATTTCTTTCCTATCCTTTGTGAATGACATGGGCCTCACTGGAATTCAAATGCAAGTTTCCTTCTGATAATAAATATTCTATTGGTCAAGTTGCTATCATCTTAGTAAAACAAAAATAAATTGTTTTGGATTTGAAATTTTTTGAAGATATGTAATGAGTTAAAAGTTCTATAATTTTTTTCTTTTTTGAGATGGAGTTTCGCTGTTGTTGCCCATGCTGGAGGGCAGTGGTGTGATCTCGCTCACCTCTGCCTCCTGACTTCCAGTGATTCTCCTGCCTCAGTTTCCCAGGTAGCTGAGACTACAGGCACCCACCATTATGCCTGGCTAATTTTTTTTATTTTTGAGAGCCTGGCTAATTTTTTGTATTTATAGTAGAGATGGGGTTTCAGCATGTTGGCCAGGCTAGTCTTGAACACCTGACCTCAGGTGATCCACCCACCTGAGTCTCCCAAAGAGCTATGATTACAGGCGTGAGCCACCATGCCCAGCTTCTATATGTAATTTATCTTTATAATGTGTTGACCTCTTCTGTTTTGCATCTGAAATCGAATGCTTTTCACATGATTACTACTCCATGAAACACTTTCTCATTCTCTGAAGCAGTAAAGGCTTTTAGAGTTCCAACAGCCGTCTGGGCCTTTCTGATGGCATGAATGGTCTACTTTGCAGCTCTTTGTTTTCTTTTCTTACTTCCATTATGGATTCTTAGGCATTAAGGATTACTGAGTAATCTTTCAAAGATGTCTCCAGCACAGTCCCAATATTTGTTGAATTAAATTCTATAAGCAAATTTCTAATGATATGCATTTACACTGTAAGCTATTCAGTACAGAATGGGAAAGATACATAAGGTAAAATTTTAAAGAAAAGAAGATTACAATTTGTGACCTAAGTTTTTTAAAATTGAGAGTATTTAAATGAAGCAATTAATTACATTGGCCAACTTTTTATGCATTTGCAAGGAAATATTTCTAATGAAAATCAACAAAGAAGGCAAATAGATATTTAATTCTGGGAATGTGTGAGTGAATAGAATTGTTTATAATAGAGAAAAACTGGAAGTAACTTAGCTGTCTAGTAAGTTAAATAATTATTACATAAGATGTAATACTGTGCAACCATTAATAATACTGCAAAAGTATTTTTATTTCTAAAGAAAGATATTTGACATTTTATCTGATGAAAAGTAAGTACAAACAAAAAATATGTATTGTATTTTATAGATCTGTTAAAACTGTGTTCAAACACACTCATTAACATAGACACATATCCCAATTGTCAGCAGTGGAAATTATAATAATTTTCTTTCTCTTTCTCAGTACCTTAACTTGCATTCTCTTATTTATTTATTTTTTACAATTAATAATGTTTCTTTCATGTAAAATATGTGTATCAAATCTATGATAGACAATTCTATTCAATTAAAATGTATTAAAAACCAGAAACTGATAAATATTGTCCATTCTTAAGAATCCCCTGCCCATATTTCATTTTTCTCTTAAGTTTTGCACATCAACACTTGACTATAATGTTCGGACGCAGAAATGAAGTTCACTGTTGCAGACTGTAGCTCTGAAGACTGATCCTGGGTCAGACACCAACTGCCTAACTGACTTTTGGCTAGTAAGCTGGCTTCTCATGTCTGTAACCACATCTATAGAATATTGGGAACATTAACATGTCCCAAGTAGGTGAACTTTAAGAAACAGGTTTTGGAAAATCTGGAGAAAATGATTTATATGTAAAGCTTCCTACCAGTGACCCAACATTAGCTTAAGCAACATAAACATAAGCAAGAATGCTTGAAGTACCACAAATCATAAGCCTTTCTTATCTCATCAGCTACCCTGAAATGCTGTGAGTGACATAAGTTTATCTGTTGCTGAAGTTGGGTGTGGAAAACTCATCTGCTGGGTTGGAAATCAAATAACTCACCTGTTTCCCACCACTCCCTTGAGTTGGACTGTGATACAAACTTTTCTAGACAAAAAGGGAGAAAGGTGGAGTGTGACCTTGGCATCTGCAGGAGGTCAGCAAAAAAGCACATTCTTGTTGGTAGGTAGGGCCTTTAGGATAAGGCTGACCAGGGGAAGACTGTGACGGGGGCCATACTTTCCTACCCCTTTTTCGTATCAGTCCCTCTGTGCTTACCTACTTAGCTACACATTTTTCTCTCACTACATGGGAAGGTGGCAAAGGACCCCAATTCCAGAAAGCTGAGGATAATTCTAGAAGTCCCTCTTTCTCTCCCTGATATGCAACAGGCCTTACAGCCCTGCTGATGAGGCTTCCATAAATATCCCTCCTCTATATCTATTATCTGCATTCCTGCTCAAAACTAGCCTCTAAGTCCTCTCCTGCACAATCCAGACTTCCATTTAACATCAGTTCTATGTGCCTACTTAGATGGTGTTTTTGCATGATGGTATTTTCTTACTCTCTTGTCAGAAGCTTCCTCTTGTCATGGTCTTCCATGTGCCTGGCTCTGTGGATATGTCCCCCTGTGTTTACTTCGCAGCATACTCTATGATTAATGTAGATTTGCTTGTCCTTCCTCTAGACTCCAAGCTCCTTAAGAATGAGAACAGGTTCCTTCACCTTGGAATCCTCATCCAGGGCTGTGCAGCCCATGGACACCCTCAGCACTCCCATGAACACCAGCCATCATTTTGCAGAACAGATAAAAGTAGAGTACATGTGTGTTTGTGCATGTGCATGTGTTTGTGTGCCTAAAATGGATAGCTATAACTTGGTCTTTACATGTGTGCTGTCTTACATCCTGTCTTCTTCAAAAAGGATAAATCAATTTTCCTCCTTTGGGCACCTTTCAAATCTAGTTTCTAAACCCCATATAATCTACCAGATCTGGGTCAACTTTCTTACTGTTTGGGTTCTTCACACCTGGGAGGGTTTTCATGACAAGGTCATGCTGTAACCATCAGAGAGGGAGAGGCTGGAAAAGGTTTAATGGAACATGTGGCTTTAGTCACATTAACATCAGCACCTCTGGGTATCCTAATCTGACTTTCACCTTTAAAGCCAGCTGTTTCTGAGCTCTGTTGATTGAGCCCTGAGTAACAAGCTCCAGTAGCTGTATTAAAACTTGATAATATCCTGCCTCGACTTTTATCTTTATTTACAGGAATCACTAGGAGTATGACATGAACTTTTCTTTACTCAATGACATAAAAAGATACCAGTCTCCCCTCACCAAACCTTTCCCCTGCTACCCAGCCAAGACCCAAGACCATTTGCCTGCTTCCTCTTCTGGGGAGCAGGGTATGTGGCTTCCATTAGGACACCACTGTTCTCAGCCATGTGGCAATCTGGCCACTCAGTCCTTTTTCCCGCCTCCTTGAAAATTACTTGCTTATGAGAGGCAGTGGATTGCAGGTGTCTATTAAAGGTCAGTCAATTGTTCTAATTTGCTTTGAGGGGGCCAATTTCTGTTTTATCAGCAGGATCTAATTTTAGGGCATACAGCAGAAGCAAGATTTAGTCTATGCCCAGCTCCTGTAAGGTGTAGCAGGGATTCAGAAAAAGTATTGTCAGGGGGTGTTTCATCAACTCAATAAAATATATTTTAGTGTCTAATATATGCTTGGTCCTGTTGAAGTATAAGGTGTTGCCCTTATACCTATAGATAATAGAGAATACATATAGAATAATGGAGAAGAAAGATAGAATCCACAAAGTGATTCAGAAAAGTCATTGAATATTGCAGTATTATCTTTATCAGGGATGCTCGAACCTTAGTGTGCATGAGAATAACCTGGAGGGCTTTTTAAAACCACATTGTTAATTCAGCACTTCTGAATCCAGGGACACAGAACCACTGGTTTTTATGTACCATAGAAGGTTAGAAAAGAAGTTTAGGGAAGGTTAGAGAAGAAGGTTAGAAGTTAGGTCAATACTCAAAGAAACCAGAAGAATCCATACTTACCTCAACTTTTCAGTGTTCCTGTGTGATTCTTCTGGTTTCTTTGAGTGTTGACCTAACTTTTTTAGATAGGGCCTGTTGCATCTTTCATTTGCGTCGGAGTACATGGAGGAGTTGGAATTTCCACTGGTCTTGACAGGATTAGGATATTCAGATAGATCATGAGCAGGAAGCGAGGTTTTGTAGATCAGGGACACCCTGGGAACAGAATTACCACCTGAAGTGAGCAGGGCATATATTGGGGGTCTCTGAGCAGACTCTGCTTGGGGTGAAGAGTGTGACCTCTTCTTGGAATACATACAGATTCTAGACAAAGGCCATGCTGTCTGGCAAAGAATCAGAACCAGGAGATTCTTGGCTCATGGCTTCCCTAAATTCAGCTTTTTGGCCTACTAAGTACCAAGGCAAGTACAATTTCAAATGTCCTCTGAAGGTCTCTTCACTGTTGAAAGCACTCAGTACCATCCAATCACAAGCATAAGTCTCACCTCCCTCCATCTTTTCAATCATGTGGCCACTATGGTGATAAATGTTGACAGCAAATTTGGATTAGTGGAAAAGCTTGAGACAGATAGCATCCAGGCAAACCAAACAAAGTTTACCTAACTTCTTAATCTACTGAGATATAGCAGAAATTCAGTATAGGTGTGAAGCCCAAGGGGTTTTCAAAACTTCCCTCAGGAACAGTACATAGTTATGGATGATAAATTCTGAGCAAATGGGAGACATATTAGACTTGTAGAAGTTCAATTCACCCCTAATCTTAGCCTCATACACAAAGAGTGGTTCTGCATCAGGGCTAGTCCACGTACATCATAGACCACCTCACCCAGGCCAGGGACATCGATACTGCAGTTATGGAGAATGCAACAAGATCATGGAGCATAACGTGGTACAGCACATTTGAGCCTGAGCATACTCCTCATGTGCCACCCAACCGAGCATACTCCTCATGTGCCACCCACACCACACCTCCTCAGGCCAACATAGCCTTGTTCACAGTTTCACCTAAAATTATCCAGAGACCTGAAGCTGTTACCAATATCACTGGGACTTATTCCCCCAGGCCCTCAGACCAGCTCTGCAGCTTATTCTCAATTTCTTTTATCCTTAATCTGACACAATCTACTGATACGGTTTGGCTCTGTGTCGCTACCCAAATCTCACCTCAAATTGTAATCCCCATATGTCAGGGAAAGGACATGATGGGAGGTGATAAGATTATGGGGCAGTTTTTCCCATGCTATTCTCATGTTAGTGAGTGAGTTCTCCTGAGAGCTGATGGTTTTATAAGAGGCTGTACCCCCTTCACTCTCTCTTGCCTGCTGTCATGTAAGACATGCCTATTTCCCCTTCCACCATGATTAGAAGTTTCCCGAGGCCTCTTCAGCCATGCAGAACTGTGAGTCAATTAAATCTCTTTACCTTATAAATTACCCAGTCTTGGGCAGTTCTTTATAGCAGTGTGAGAAGGGACTAATATAGGAAATAATACCAGGAATGGGACACTGCTCTATAGATAGCCTGAAAATGTGGAAGCAACTTTGGAACCAGGTAGCAGTCAGAGGCTGGATCAGTTTGGAGGGCTCAAAGGAAGAAAGTCATGGACATTGGATGTTGTCTTGACATCACTGGAAAGCCATCAAATGCTTTAAGCAGAGGAGGAGCAAGAGGGATTTGAATATTAACGGATTACTTTGGAGGCTGTGTGGCTTATCTTGAAATGGAGGTAAGCCAAGAGCTTGGGAAAACAGGTTACTGCAACCATCTTGGATTTAAATAAGTGAAAGAAAGCCTGGAGAATAGCAATGACCATGGAATAGAAAGAAAGGGTGGATTTAAAAGATATGTCCAAAGTGGGAGTTGGAGAAAAGAGTCTGAGACAACCCCTAAAGCCTGTAAAATGTAAGCAGCAAATCAGAACAGGGGGTGATGGAAAGGAGTTCAGTCTTTGAAGTCCTAGGTAAATGATGAGATGGTCTCCATCATCAGATGCTGCTATGAGAGTATAGCAGGACTTAAGTTTCTTAATGGCACTGGGCTGGTAGCAGGAGGCAGAGACTAAAGCCAAGAGATGGGAGAGCCAAGGAAGCCAAAGTGAGGAAGTGTGAGTGGGACTGAGCAGGGCAGACACTGCTGAGCTCTTGGTGCTTACCAAGGTAGACGACTGGACCTAGGGGGGGTCACAAGAAGAGTGGACAATTGGAGTAAGTCCCTTCAGCACACCTATGTCTTCTTTCTTCTTGAAAGATCAAATTGGTGCTTGTTTATCTCTTTTACTAAGTTTGCTTACCATGTCCCTTTGCAATTCACATTGGAATCTGGACAGTTTCACACCAAGAATACACTTGTAGCTTTTCTCTGAACATGGAGATTATGGGAAAGGAAGTTGTCAGGAGATGATGTTCATGTCAAATGCATGTTCTTCACTTGGCCAATTTTCTTTATCACTTTGTGATCTGGGTGATGGGAATGGGAGAGCCACTGAATTTCCATTCCATCTCACTGTCACTCACACATCCATTTATTTATTCACTCATCAAATATTTGAGGACCAAGCACTGAACTGAGCTCTAGGGGTACAGCAAGGAGAAAGATAGAGTTGTCCCTCCATCGGGGAGCTTGCACAAAAGAGGGTTATGGCAGAGTGCTGTCTGGGAGAAAGGTGGGGGAGCGGGGTGACTGACATAGATGAGGCTCCAGGGACATCTTTCTGAAGGAAGCAGCATTTAAACCAAGGACTGCAAGATGAGATGATGCTAGCCAGACAAGGGCAGTTGGGGCAGGAGGAAACAGTGTAGGGGGCTTGCTTCAGTGCATGAAGACCTGCAGGAGCAAGATGGTGGGCACAGCAGAAGAACTGGAAACAGACAGGGAGGTGGAAGGGATGCGAGGTCAGGCTGGAGAAGTGGCCATGGACCATGCTGGCCCTGGCAAATGATAATAAGCATTTTGTTTGTTAGTGGCCACTGCTCCACAAGGAAGTAATAGGAACTGAAATCTTCCTGTGGGCTATGATTGAGGGATTGTGACCTGTGTCCTCCCAGATATGTGGATCTCATGGAGGGTTCCTGGAGTGATATTCTTTCTTTCTTAGAGGCAGAGTCATCATGAATGTGAGGGGAGAAATGTCAGCTGGAAAGGTTGGAATCTTTTCTGTAATCTTTTTTAGTTAAATCTGAGTCATTTAAATAGTTACTGTATACTTTAAAGTAAACTTCATCAAGAACTACAAACCAAAGTTCATTGTCGACAGCCATTTTATTTTCATGTTTTTAATTAAAATTTTTATTTATTCATGTCTTGTCTTGGCAAGGTAACGAATCATTGTATCAATACAAAGTAGCCACTGTTGAAGTTTATGTAAAGTATTAGCTAGGACATTCTCAAGATTGAAACAATTGTCAGTGAAGGAAAATATGCCTCAGGGTATGTGGCAATGACATTAAATATTACATCAGATAGAGTGGCTCAGTAGTGACCCTATGTCCTTTCCAGCTGACATCTATTTCATGACTTCAATAAATGAGTTGGTGGTCTTAGATATGCTTTAAAATTTTTTCTTCCATTACCTTTATTAGGTTTATTTTCAAATTAACCACACGTTCAACTATTTTGATGGAGTTGGGGGCATACGTCCAGAACAGTATGAACAACTATTACATTGGACCAGTTTTATTCATGTGTACTGAGGTCTGGTAACAGCAGTGCTAGGGGGTCCTGGGCAGTGCCATCACTTGCACCACAGGAAAAGTTTCTGAATTTTGTGAGAATTCCACATGTCTATAAGGCTGTCCCACCTTGGTCACCCTCAAAAGCCATCACTAAAACAGTGTGCTCCAGCATAGTGTCTTTACACATATGAAAAGGAAGGTAGGGACATGGGGAGGATGGGTTTAAAAGGTGCCAATCTTTAATGAAACTAAGTATAGAAACCTTAAACATGTGGGGGAAATTATCAGTTGTCTGGTAGTATCATCTCCCTGAACAAAATACCATTGATTTTTCAGACATTTGACATTGAGTTCAAGCATAAGTATACATTTCTCTCTCTCCTTCTCTCTCTCTTTCTCTCTCTCTCTCTCTCTCTCTCTCTCTCTTTCTCTCTCTGTCTCTAGGCAACAGAGAAGCTTCATAAGGGTCAAGGTCAAAATGATTTTGGAATATCTTAAACTTGGCACATCCATTCTGTGATACCTTATTCTTTTAAATAACCATCTTTATTCAGGTGTTTTTTTCTACTTATCCTTTTACTTGATACATCATCATGTTTCTTGCTGTATTTTTAAATGTCATAGTTAGGTGTTTTTGTGTACTCAGAGGGTAGAAACTAGCACAGCTACTTCTGCAAGTTATAAAAGGATGCCTCTCTTAAGTGAATAAAATACAAAAAGATGACCCCTTCTGGTAATATAATTATGAAATGGGGCCTTTTTTCTTTGACACAAGGCAGCGCATGGGCTGAATTTTAGTTCCTACTAGCTCCACGTGTTTTCTTAGCAGTCCTTTTGTACCATCTTTAGCCTTCTCATAATTCATTTAACTCAGGAAGTATTTACTAGGAAAGGCACCGTGTTAGTGACTGAGGAATGTAAAGACAGGTGGGTTTCAGTCCTCCCAGCAGAGGCTTCCACTCTAATACTGAGAGTATCACAAGCACATACACAAACAACTGTCTTAATTCTTTCCATGTAAGTATGTGCATGCCTATGTGTATATGAATGCACGTATACAGGCATACCTTGGAGATATTGTGAGTTCAGTTCCAAACCATTTCAATAAGGCGAGTACCTCCTTAAAGTATCACACAAATTTTTTTGTTTATCAGTGCATGTAAAAGTTCTGTTCACATTATGCTGTAGTCTAGTCAGTGTGCAACAGCATTATGTCTAAAAAATGTACATATCTTAATGTAAAAATGCTTTATTGCTGGAAAATGCTAATGATCATCTGAGGCTTCAGCAAGTTGTAATGTTTTTGCTGGTTGCGGGGGGGGGGGCGGGGGGCTTTCCTCTATGTTGAGGGCCTTGTTCTGAAATAGGCTTTGGCTTAAGAGAATGTCGTGGCTGGTTTGATATTCTATTCTGACCACTAAAGCTTTCTCCATGTTAGCAATATGGATGTCTCACTTTCTTAACATTTGTGTGGTCACTGGAGTAACTCTTTTAATTTCCTTCAAGAATTTTCCTTTTGCATTCACACTTTGGCTGTTTGGTGCTAGAGGCCTAGCTTTTGACCTGTCTGGGCTTTTGACATGCCTTCCTCACTAAGCTTAATCATTTCTAGCTTTTGATTTAAAGTGAGAGATATGCAACTCTTTCTTTCACTTGAATACCTAGAGGTCATTGTGAGGTTATTAACTGGCTAATATCAATATTGTTGTGTCTCAGGGAATGGGCAGGCCTGACGAGAGGGAGAGAGATGGGGGAATGGCTGCTCAGTGGAGCAGTCAAAACACACACATTTGTCGATTAAGTTTTCTATCTTTTATGGGCACAGTTTGTGGTGCTCCCAAAATAACTGCAATATTAGCATCCAAGATAGCTGATCACAGATCACTAAACAGATATAATCATGAAAAATTATGAAATATTGCAAAAATTACCATAATGTGACACACAGACATAAAGCGAGCACATACTGTTGGGCAGATGACATGGGTTAGCATAAACCTTCAAGTTGTAAAAAATGCAGTATCTCAATAAAGCAAGGTGTGCCTGTATTCTACATCTCATCCTGAAGAGTATGAAGCTGCTCACAAGAAGAATCCCCCCAATAAGATGATGTTAAGTTGGAATCAGGAAATTCCATATAAAAAAAAAATTGTCATCATACATAAGAAGAAGGAAAACATGATGGTGATCATAGATTCTAAACTAGTGATGCAAAATGTGAGTTTCAAACTCTGAGTTTCCTGGCATCAAAAATGAAAAGTGAAGCATAGTGGAGTACATAATTCTTGATATAAAAACTCAGGTCCACTGAATCAATCACGATAGACCAGGCCATGCTAGCTCCAAATCTCAGTGGTCCATCACAACAAATGCTTATTTCTTATCCCATAAATAAACTGCAGGTCAAGCAGATCTCCAGCACAATGCACTGTAGTGGCTCAGGGGTTCAGGTCACCTCCACCCTATGAATTACCATTCCAACCCTACGCCTCCGTGTTGCCTGTGGGAGGAGAGAGAGCGACTAGATATATCACTCCTGCTGAAAGCTCATTGGCCAGGACTATTCATACAATCATACATAGCTACAGGGGGCCAAAAGATGCAGTATTTGGTCAGCTTACCACCTGTGCCACAGACACAACTATGAACACTTCCTCCTAAAGCTGAATTCTCAAATAACTCTTTTACATGGAACTTTATATGAGGCAGAATAACAGAGGAATAAACATTGTGTTAATGCGGGTTCAGAGAGAGGTGCTCTGAATGAGTCCTCAGAAGCTTAGAACAAATTCATTTAGAGTGATTAAGGAAGATTGTTGAAAGAAGCTGGACCTAAAGTGGGTTTTATTTTTAATTTCAATAGGTTTTTGGGGGACAGGTGGTGTTTGTTTACATGAATAAGTTCTTTAGTGGTGATTTCTGAGATTTTGGTGCATCCATCACCCAAGCAGTGTACACTGTACCTAGTGGGCAGACTTTTATCCCTCACCTACCTCCCACTTTTTCCCTGAGTCCCCAAAGCCCGCTGTATCATTCTATGCCTTTGTGTTCTCCTAGCTTACCTTCCACTTATGAGTGCCAATATACAAGATTTGGTTTTTTCCATTCCCATGTTACTTCACTTAGAATAATTGTCTCCAGGTAAAGCAGGTTTTAAAGGATGATGAGAAATTTGAAAGATATGGGGAGGTTTTGGGGGAAGGAGATCATACCTCTCGAGGCAGTGGCTGAATGTCTCCATTCTCTTCTGGAAATATCAAACGGTCTGGTTTGCCTGGTGTCCTCATGGAGCTGCAGGAAATCAGGTGGGAATCATGGGTGGTGGCCACTTTGCAAAGGGTCGCAGGATTTGTGTCTGGCTCAGCAAGTATTTGGGAGCAGAAAGTTCCTGCTGCTATCATTGCTAAGTCTTCTACTTAATGGAGCTGCTGAGGGAGGCTTTCCAAAACATCTTTAATCATGTTTTGAGTAATTATAAAAACTCAGAAATCATACGGTTTTTCTTCTTCTCCTTTCTTCAGACATACATCTGAGCAGTAAGAGATGTATCCTTAAATATTTCCTCAGAAAAAATTAACGGAGTGAATCAAAATAGACCTTCTTTCAAGCTGTTCCAAATGAACTCATTTCACAGCCTTTATCATGCATTCTTTGCCTTTTGGGAAATTTATTTAAGTTATTAAAAAATTCCCTAAAATTCTCAGTTGAAAAATTGGCTTTTCTACAAAGCTAACTCACCTGATTTGTCAGAACAGCTTGAAAATGAAGTGCTAACTGGTGGGTTTTATTGAAAGGAAACCAAGTGGAACAACATATGTATTTTCTTAGGAAACTCAAAAAGCTCACAGTCATGTGGCGTTCCTTGGGGTGAATTCTTTGTTATGAATTACAACCTGCTTACTGATGAGTTGTTAATAAAAAGTAGGCCTGCTGGGCCATTATTTTTTTCCACACAGTACACACAGTTTAGTTTTCCTTCTTTCTTTCTTTCTTTTCTTTTTTTTTTTTTAAGTTTTCATTAATGCACTGAGTGTGAATAAATCTGTTTCTAATTTGTAATTGTTTTCCCTTCATCTAGACAATAATTTATTGCCAAATCTTACACTTGTCCATTATTAACATCCCCCCAACAGGAAAATATTTTAATTTTTCTTTTTTTTTTTTGTTGGCTTTGTTTCTCTATTTTTTTTTAAACATGGAATGTGAGAGCAAAAAGTTGCAGGATGGCAGAGGTCTTGTTTGTGGAGGTGACATCCAAGTCGGTGTTGGGGTGGACGCCTGAGGTGACCCCGGCGCCTGTGGGCCTGTCCACATTGCATGGCCATGGCCAGAAAGGCTGGTCAGCTGCAGTTGTTTGGAGCTGAGAAAATAGGCTGGGGGAAAACTGTTGAGGAAAACTAGAAACAGATGCTAACCTAACGTGGCAGGACAACTTTATTTAGCATGGCAGTTTTAATTAATTAATTTATTTTACATGTGCATCTGGTCACGCTGGGGAGTCTCTATGCATACTCATTATTATGCTGTTAATAGTGTATCTGATTTGCCAAGGAATATTAGCAATTAAGTTCACTATGTATTCAAGGACATTCATATTTTAGTGGGCCTTTGTGAGGCATGTTAGTGGTTAGGGTTTTATGTGGAAAGGGCATAGAAGCTAATGTTTGAAGTTCTAGTGGTGTGGAAAATGTGTCTGCCAATTAAGGATTAAAGTGGCTCTCCCCCACCCCCAACCCCAGAACATGCTAAGTTGTCAATAAACAGCCAGTGGGATGCTAATACATTGCTGTGATGTGTTCCTGATTCTAGGAATATCTGGGGTGGTTGTATTGCTCCTTTGTGAACACATGGATGACAGATCTGTCTTTATTTCCATTGGAGGTATGAGTGTGGGTCTAGGGATGGGTTTTGGATGCTTAATTTATTAGCTCGTGCTTCTTTTTCATCAATATCTCCATTGATAACTAAAATTATTAAAAAAACCTTTTATGGATAAGATACAATTCGAGATGGAAGATGTATTTTGCACAAAAAAACTAAATATATCTTTTCGCTTCTGTTTCACATAATTTTTATCATTCTGAATTTTGTCTGGGTCTTAAATTTCTAAAACCTTGTGATTGCCATGGTGATTCTCCATGAGTTGCCAGGAATCCATCTTTGAGACAAGAGGATTCTTGCTTGAATCAGCAGCTAATTTTGCAGAATTGTCAAGCTTAGCTAACTTGTCTTATCACCTGGAAATCTGAGTAGTCTTATTGCCCATCAGATTCAGTTTCTTTTGCCAGTGGTGGCTCATTCCTATTTGTGCAAAGTACACACTGTATGCTCAAAATGCACTGGTTGTTTTGACACAGGATTTGAATCCACATAAAAGCTGGCACTAGGGAGTATTGCACTGGTGAGCAGTGCTGCCAGTTAAGTACTTGCTCACCTAAAAGCCCTAAGTTACCATGGAAGTAATGAGAATTGTATTGAAGGTGTTTCCTAATAAGAAAAATGTGTATGTTTATAAATTACACTCCTTTAGGTATATGTTATGATCACGTGTTATGATTACATACCTATCATCTAGATTGCCTGAATCTCTCAGAAAATAAGGACACTGTACTATTAAAAATAGCAGCAGACACTGCTTTGATCTGAGCTTAAGGAATATGGGTTTCCATTGCAAAGTGAGATGTTTCCAAATTCGAAGTATTACATGTGATGGTGACTTAGCACTGGCTGCTGTTTGGCTCTGCTGGTGCCACAGAAGAGAGCACTGCCATCACTAAGCCGGTCCTGCTTATGGCAGCATCATGGAAGATGAGCACCAGTTAGAGGCGTCTTTAGCAGTAGGGTGTGGGATGAGAGACCAGAGATGAGAAATCTGAAGGATCTGGGAACTCTAAACCAAGGACATTGACGCCATTGCCACAGAAAGTCATGTTTTCCACCCTTTACATAAACATCTACAAAAACGTTTCATAGATTTTCATTCAATTAGTAACTGTCAGTGCAGGACCCACTATCTGCCAAATGCTATTTAAGGTGCAGTTTTTCCCCCCCATGGACATTACAGCTCTGCATAAATAAAAACCATTATCATGATGATTATGACCAGAATGTCATAGTCATTACAGGGAGAATACTCTATGGCACTAAGACTCCGATTTATCTCTAAAGGCTGAAAACAAAAGAGCCTGGGCTTTGGAATCAGACTGATTCCAGACTGATAATAAATAGGATACTTAATCTCCCCGAGCCTCATAGAGAACTCACCTGCAGGTATTCTTGCCCCAGGTTTTGTGAGGATTAAACACGATACAATGAATATAAAGCACATATAGAGGGTAGGAATTTAAGCAAACAGGCAAGAAAATTGGTTTCCTTCCTCCCTTACTCTTCCATGTAAAATGGTTGGTAAAGATTCAAGTTTTAGATCATATTTCCTTCTGTTAACATGGAACCACACATTGATGGATTCTTCAAGTCTCTGGTCCAGATTGCAAATGGCTCAGAGAAAGAAGTTTTCCTAGCTACCAAAGAACATTGAACCCTGTTGGAATAAGAACACATATCCTCTAAAGTCAATGGGGTTTTAGTGTTGAGATTAAATGAATCTGGCCTCTTTTGTTGTCATTGTTTACTTTAAGTTCTGGGATACATGACAAAACATGCAGGTTTGTTACATAGGTATATGTGTGCCATGGTGGCTTGCTGCACCTATTGACCCATTCTCTAGGTTCTCTCCCCTTGCCCCCTACCCCCACAACAGGCCCCAGTGTGTATTGTTGCCCTCCCTGTGTCCGTGTGTTCTCATTGTTCAACTCCCACTTACGAGTGAGAACATGTGGTGTTTAGTTTTCTGTTCTTTTGTTAGTTTGCTGAGGATGATGGCTTCCAGCTTCATCCACATCCCTGCAAAGGACATGATCTCATTCCTTATTATGGCTGCATAGTATTCCATGGTATATATGTATCACATTTTCTTTATCTAGTCTATCATTGATGGGCATTTGGGTTGGTTCCATAATATACTACAAGGCTACAGTAATTTCACCTCTTTTTAAACACAAATTCACTTGAAGAAATTGAGCAGCCAATTATTGCAGGAACATGCAGATGGCTGTTAAACCTCACATCCTTTTAAAGATGAAACCATATGACAGGTTATAAAGGTGATGCAGAGAAACACTGGTGGCATCTGAGAAACCTATTGATTAGAGATTCAAGTTCAAATGAGAGACTTTTATTTTGAGAGAAAGGGTGAACTGGTCTCATGTGCTATGTTTCCAGCTTACAAAGCATGTGTCTGCTGAAATTCCTTCCCTGGAAACTTATTTAAATGTCTTTGCTTTCTTACCACAGGCAACCTAGGTTGGAAAATCCTCTGTAGACATTATTTATATAAATAAACTTTAAAAAACAGTGCATGTGTTTGTGTGTGTGTGTTAAACCACACTTAATTCTTTCCTTTTGTCCTGATTTTTAGGACTTAAGCCCGGAAACAGTAAGAGCCTAGCACCTTACCATATGATCTCTTTCGTGTTTCCTTTTTTTTTTCTTTTAACTTGTAAAAAAGTCCTGATCTCTTGAGTCCAAAGCACTAACATGTCCCACACCTCCTGAAGGACTTTCTCTAGACAGGCCTCTTGCCGGCTCATTGAGTCAGATTCTCCTAGAGAGTCCACTTGTTTGGCAACATCTATCAGCTGGTATCTGGATCCTTCATACCACTAGGGACTCTTTAGGTCCTGGAGTTCTTGTCACAATAGTGGTTACCCTCTCACTCTCTGTGCAGTTGTGTGTATGTGTGTGTAAGCTTAAGTTTTATTATCTCTCTCATCATCTCCAGAGGGAGCTCAGGCTTCCTGCTCTGTGTTTTTCACAAGTCTGGATATTTTCAGCCCCCACCATATGACTTTACACATTCCTTGGTCTGGGTATCACTTGTGGATCTGGGAACATAATGATGCATCGGAGGAAATTTCTCAGATGAACAGAACTGATA
This sequence comes from Cebus imitator, assembly GCF_001604975.1. Classification (NCBI taxonomy): domain Eukaryota; kingdom Metazoa; phylum Chordata; class Mammalia; order Primates; family Cebidae; genus Cebus; species Cebus imitator. The sequence goes on along the minus strand of NW_016107733.1, from coordinate 1,051,361 downwards.
AAACTCCCAGAATTTCCATCATGTTTTCACCAAGAGAAATTGCTGCCACTCTAGGTGTTCATAGCTTCTTTGCCCTTTGATTCTGAGAGGGTTGAAGGATGCAATGTGGGTGAGGTGATGTAGAACCTCTCGATAGGGTTGGAAATACTGTTTTTTCATTGTAGGGCCAGATAAATGACTCAATCTTTAGAGCTGGCAAACAAGCTGTGATCTTATTTTGGGCAAGGTTTCGAAGGTATCAGGTTAAAAGTACAGTTTTCCCATTTATCGAGGAGGTCCAAGTCTACTGAGAAATCATTTCAGCCCTCTTCTGCCCCGAAGACTGTTATTTTTGATTTTATATTTTGAGCTGCTAATGCAAAGAACAGGAGGGCTGACACTCAATGCCCAGGAAGAGAGCTTCCTGGCTCAAAAAGAAGGGCAATGCGATAGGCTGAATGATGGTCCCCCAAGGATATGCTCTTCCTAATCCTGGGAACGTGTGAATATTTACCTTAAATGGTAAAGGGGACTTCTGCAGATGTGATTAAGTTAAGGATTTTGAGATGGGGAGATTCTCCTAAGTGATCTGGGTAGGCCCTAAGTGTAATCACAAGGATGATGATGGAAGCAGAGATTGGAATAATGCAGCCAGGAGCCAAAAAATGCCAGCAGCTTCTGGAAGAGGTAGAGAACAGAGTCTGTCCTAGAACCTCTTGTTCATCTCTGGCTGTGTATATTCTCCTGCAGTTTCTGATGGTTCAGTACAGTCCATATTACAGTGGCATTTCTTCTCAAGGCCATGAGTTTCATGTTGGAAATACCCCAAGATTATTCTTGTTTTTGTTGTTTCCTTCATTGGGAGAAATTAACAGAGCACAGATTTTATAGAACCTATGCTCTCTCTTGAAGTTTACTTGTAAAAAGGAGTTCATATTGGTTCACAGTTTGCTTCCCATAATGCCCAGAGAAGCACTCCGTCAAAATAATGGACTTCTGTCTAACTTAAATGCAGCCCAAGCTCACAAGAAGCATGCATTCTTCCACCACCTGCAGTTGCAGCAGGCATCAGAGGCACCTGTCATCCTGCTGCCAAACCAGCAGCTCCCTGAGTCACTCTGAGAATGCAGAGGCAGAGTGGAGATTGTCTGCCATGGTGCTGAAATTCTCACATTGGCTCCTGGTGGGTAGCTAAAGGTCTTCTCTTTCTTTGCTTGCTTTCCTGACATCAATCTCATGCTCACCTGTGGTTCATGAGCTGAGGAAAGTGTGTTAACATGGTCTAGGCGGTAAAGGAAGGGATTGAGGGTATGGGAAAAAGTAAAACTAGTCTAGAAAATTCTTTAAAAGTAGAAACAACCTTGAGCCAGGAAAATAGGACCTGAATGAGGACTATTTTATGAGAAGGTTTAACCATTTCTCCAAGAGGAAGTTGATTCCGAGACAATTCTTGTGAAAGGGATGTAGTAGGAAGTGTTCCTAGGGAAAATCCACGGGAGAATAAAGGGGAAAGCACGATTAGGAAAGGAAGAAGGCAAACAAAGTTTCAGGATTAAGGAAAGTCTCATGGAGAGAAATTGTATCAGTTATATATTTCTGTGTTACAAATTGCCCAAGCATAGTGGCTTAAAATGACAATAAATATTTATTATGCCTCAGAGTATATGTGGATCAATATTTCATGAGTAGCTTGACTGGGTGTCTCTACCTGGAGGTATCTCAAGTCATTACACTTGAGATGTCAGCTGGGGCTGCAGTCATTTAAAGGGTTATCTGGGGCAGGAGGATCTACCTCCAAGGTGGTCACTCACATGGATGGTGACTTAGCACTGGCTGCTGTCAGAAGACCTCATTCCTCTCCACATGGACCTCTCCCAGTACTGCTTGAGTGTCCTCATGTTGTGGCTGCTGTTTCCTCCAGAAAGTGTAGTCCAAGAGCGAGTGCCAGCCAGAAGCTATTTTATTATTATTATCATACTTTAAGTTCTGGGGTACATGTGCAGAACATGCAGGTTTGTTACACAGGTATACACATGCCATGGTGGTTTGCTGCATCCATCACCCCGTCATCTACATTAGGTATTTCTCTTAATGCTATCCCTCCCCTAGCCCCCCACCGAAGCCATTCTTTATATGACCTAGCCTTGAAAGTCACCTAGCATTGCTCCCCATCTTCTATTCTTTAAAACTGAGTCACTAAATCTGGCCTTCATATAAGGAGAAGAAAAATTAGCTTCCATCTTTTAAGGGAGGAACATCAAATAATTTGTGGATATATTTTAAAACCACTGCAGTAACCTTTGCTCAGCCCAGCAGGGAAGATCTAAAGACAACAGTTTACCATTCAAAGTAGTTTCCATCAAGGGCAAGGGAGCTGGAGTATTTATACTCTCACACTTGCTTGTCATTGATTAAAGCTGTCTGAAGTGGGAGGGGCATAAATTCACGTGCTCCTTGCCTTTCCAGCAAGTGGAAGCCTGAGAGCAGCCCTTCAGCAAGTGACACAGTTGTTGGCTATTGAGAGTAACCACAAATTGGAAGTTGCTGGGAGAACACACACACACACACACACACACACACACACACACGCACTGCAGAGAGATCTGAGGAGACAAGAGGCAGAACACTGACAGAGTCTGCTACAACCAAACAGCTGAGTATCTAATTCAGCATAGTAAATAGGGTCTTAATCACTGAGTGGTTGCTCTATTGTGCATTTATTCCTATGTATTATTTTCGAGGAATAATTCAGTAATGTGGCGCCCTGGCCTCTAGTTGAATGGTGTTTAGTGGAGAGGCTGTGCTTGCCGTTCTCCAAACTCCTTTAAAGGGATCATCAGGTTTCAGGGATTCTGCTCTACCTTCTTCTTCATGTGCAAAATTATCTCTAAGCAGAATTCACAGTTGTCTCAGAGAGCCTGGGAGCAGATGTCTGAAAAATACATAATGAAATCAAATAACAAAATGGAACTAGGCAGATGCTTCCCTGGAAGAGCAAGGGAAGGAGATGACTGGCCACCAAGGGTTATTAATAACACTTTTTACTTTGATGGTGTCCTGCATCTGAGTCTCAAAGAACCATTTAAATAATACAGGGAGTTATTTCCTTGGATAGAATCTTTAAATCCAGCAGGTCTTTTGAAAGTTTGATGCTTTGAATGTTTTACTCTTTTTGAATTGTTCTCAAGGGAAAAATGATTTTGATTTATAAATTGTATGAAAGTTTTAAAAGTCAGTTATTTCTTAAAACAATAGACAGTGCTACTATTTTTGTACTACTATGTGGAATTTATGCTTTTTAAAATTTTCTGCTTCAAAGTTTCTTCATGAAATTATTTCAGTAAGTGATACGACATTTCTGTTCAGTAGAGAAGATATTTACAGATCCTGCCCAAATTTCTAATAACCATTGGTTTTAGCCATTTAACTATCTGCTAATGCTTTTTCATGAAACGCCAAATGACCAATTGCAGAGGCCTATTTTGTTTTTTTTTCTGCTGTGACAGAAAAGGGTCATAGAAATGAAGTGGCCCTGGCAACAAGGAGCACAGAGCACTTCTAAACTCATATTTGGCTGGAGAATAACAAAGGACTGAGTTATTAAGTAAGGACTTAATAAGTAAGGACTAGGAGCCGAGATGCTTTTGAGATACTTCTCCACAGAAGTGAAGCATGGGAGAGACGATCCACCTTCAAGTGAACCCAGAACCAGGTCTCCCACCCCAGGTGATGTTTGCTGGCACTAGCCATGCCTTCACCAGTGCTGACCTCCTGTCATGGTTTGGCTGCCTGTAAAGAAACAGGAGAAACAATGGAGAAGAGACTTGGGCTGCATCTCATTAACTTGTCACATCTCTTCCTGGACAGTGGATGAGAATGTGTTTTGCCTACCGAGTGGTCGCTGATTGTTTCATTACTGGGCCCTGAACCAAAAAGGGCAGCAGGATAACACAGCCCAGACCCAGAAAAGAAGGAGTCCTGCTGCTAGGACTGAAACCACAGCAAAGGCTGTGTCCCCAAGGGACCGGAGGTTCACCTGCTGTCCTCTACAGTCGCCTGCCTTGCTTTTCTTGGACTCAGCATGAGGAGTGTTGCTTGGCCTCACAGCACTACAGAGTGGCCTTACAAGGAATGTGTTTGCAGCTGTCAGGAAGCTGGTCATGGCTGCATTACAGGTACTCCACACTGGACAGTCTTTTCTGGCTCATGTTTGCTGTTTCTTTTTTTAAAATTGGGAAGCCGGAAGTTTTCCTTTCCTGGCAGTCCCCAGGCAGTCAGAATTACCAACTCTGTCCACCAGGTGGAAGCACGGACAGCACGGCTGCCCAGCTCTCCAGCGAGCCGCAGGGAGGTAACACAATAGCGCTGCTCAGGTCATTTTCCCATTTCGTCAGGTGTCCATCTGTCTTTCCCTTTCTTCTAGAAAAGACGATTAAGAGGACATGCTTTTGCAGATTGTTTCAGCAGTGCGTCCAGCTCTCTCCCAAATAGTCACTTCTTTACACAAGAAGTCAGATCTTCTCTGGAATGCCAATTAATTTTTTTTTTAAGTGAGAAGGTATTTTCCACCCAAGTTTTATTTTGGGATAATGAAGGAATTTGTAATTCCATTTGTAATCATGCCACTTTTCTTGAGAAGTCCATAGACTTCTCAAGTCTTTCTCTTGAGAAGGAATATCTGCTCACTCCTCAATAATCCCTTTAATTTAGAGGGTTCATCCTTTTCCCTTGGTAAGCCCAGATCCACTGGGTTCCACAACATTTTGCCAAGCAGAATAGGGAGATGAAAGGAGGATGGATGACAGGGTCCTCCCTTGAGGGGTTGATTGTCTCCACAGGGAGTCTTGAGGGATCAAAATAAATACAAAAGTTCACTTCGTTTATCTTGTGTAAGGTTTGTTCCAGTTTTCTGTCTCACTGCTTTGAGATCCAGTTTCAGTGTGCTTCCAAGGAGCAATGCGCATAACTTAATGTCAGCGAGTCAGCTCTGCTGGGCAAGTTCTAAAAACCACATGTGGTTGATTCCCTCATTTATTCCTCACAGCTGAGGTTCTCAGGTCCCTTCGCTTTTCTACATACCTTCCACACTTCCAGCCCCTTGCCCTCCTGTGCAGCCGGGCAGTCAGGACTGCCTGGCCTCAGCTGTGTTCACCACATTCCTTTCAACACTCACTTTGTCCTTAGCTTCCTACAATCATTGTCTGGGACCCTCCCGCACCCAGTGACCCAGTGACTGAAACTGTTCTCGCAGGGGCGATGCGGAGGACCGTCCTAAGGAAAGGCGCCTGGCGCTCTTAGTTCTCAGTCTACCGCTGCCCCTGTCCAGCCATCCAGAAATTGTCTCCTTCCAGCTGGTTTCAGCAACTCTTCCACTGAATTTTCCTGATTCTCCATTTCTAGGTCTCTTTGTTGTGCCTCTCTCTCTTAACACTGCAAGGTAGACTCTTTCCAGTATTAGAATCTCCCCCTGTGCCATCTCCCCTGGGACTCTGATCCACCTTCTATGATGCTTTCCATTCAGTCCATTTCAGCCTTCACCTTTTCAGCTCTATCCTAGGGGCTGGGATGCATTTCCATTTTAAATGTCTTCTGGGCGTTTCCACATTACTGTCCCACATTCACTGTAAACTAGATATAAGTGTATCTAACACCAAACTTGTCTCCTCCATGGGTCAGAAATAGTCAAAATTCCATTTCTTACACCAATTTTAGTATCATTTCTGTCATAAACTTGAAAACCTAGTGGCATCTGTGCCTTCTTAACCGCACCCCCTTACCCACAAATACAATGAATTAACAATACCATCAACATCACCCTCCTTCTCCCTCTTGAAATATGTTAGCTGTAGTGTACTTGAAAGATCCTCTCCCTTGAAATTAGGAGAATAAAGTTGGGACGTCTTTCCAGTTATGAGACATGGAACAAGTAATTTCTGCAATTCTGTCCCAGTTTCATAAAACAGTAAAATCGTAGCTTCCAGAGATGCCTTGAAGATAGGTTCATCTTTCTTCATTCATGAATAAAAAGAACAAGTCCACAAAGTAAGTTATCTGAAGTCTCTGAGCGAAGGCCCAACACTAGGTGTAAAACCACCAGCCAGTGATTTTTCTTCTGATCCAGTGGATCTTTAGGAAATCCCCATTAAAATAGAAATGTGGCTTAAGAAGGACCAACACAGGAAGTAATCACTGTTACCGAATACTGAGACCAGATTTCCTCTACCCTCACCTCTCCCCTTTCCCTGCAGAGTAAAGCAAAAGAAAGGCTTTTTTTCTCAACTTATTTTAAGTTCTGGAGTACATGTGCAGGATGTGCAAGTTTGTTACATAGGTAAATGTATGCCATGATGGTGTGCTGCACAGATCATTCCATCACCTAGGTATTAAGCCCAGCAACCATTTGCTATTCTGTCTGATGCTCTCCCTCCCTTACCCCCACCCCCAAAAGGCCCCAGTGTGTGTTGTTCCCCACTCCGTGTGTCCAGGTATTCTCATTGTTCAGCTCCCACTTATAAGCAAGAACATACAGTGTTTGGTTTTCCGTTCCTGTGTTACATTGCTGAGGATATTGGCCCCCAGATCCATTCATGTGTCTGCCAAGGACGTGATCTCATTCCTTTTTGTTGCTGCATAGTGTTCTATGGTGTATATGTACCACAAATGATTCTATTATAAACTTTTGCATTTGTATGTTCATTGCAGCACTATTCACAATAGCAAAGACATGGAATCAACCCAAATGTCCATCAGTGATAGACTGGATAAAGAAAGGCCGATTTTGAAGCAGTAAAGAAGAGTAGCATAAACTAGGAAAGACAGGCTAAGAGCCTGTGTTAGGATCATTGGCATCCTTTCAATCTTCTTTCCGTAACAGAATGCCCTGAATTTCCGTTGGCAGAACATCACCTGCATCCCCACCACCATGGGTTGGGTAGACAGGACCCAACCCTCACCCCCAGGGGCAAGCCTGATTATCAGGCCTAGTCTAATCTGCATATCCAATCATCCAGGCCAGTTATTGGCAGGTTGACTGAGGAGGCACCTGATGTGGACAATGTGCAGAGCAAAGGGCTTTTGCTGGGACTGCTAAGAATTGGATATGACCCTTGGAACTCCTGGCATCCACCATGTACTGATGAAGGAAAATCTGCCAAACACTGAGCAAGTAGCAAGAAAGGAGGGCAGAGAAGCAGAGGAGGAGAAATCACATCCTGATAACATCATTTGAGTCCCTGGATGAAACCTGGCCTGAAACTAACCCTATTCTTAAACACTCTTAAAAAAAATTAAGTAAAGGTTTCTAGTACTTACAGCCTAATGGTTTTTGTTTAATACAGTCTGGAAAGGGTAAGATAAAATATATATGTATATATCTTCCATCTGGTTTCAGCAACTCTTCCATAAATTTTCCTGATTCTCTTCTTCCAGGTCTCTTTGTGGTGCCCTTCTCTCTTATTGCTGAAAGTAGACTCTTTTCAGTCTTACAATCTCCCCCTGTGCCATTTCACCTGGGACTATGTATATATACGGAGAGAGAGAGAGAGACCCCAATCTTTTCCCACTGATCTGGCTTGGCTGTGCCTCCATCCAGATATCATCTTGAATTGTAGTTCCCATAATCCTCACATGTCAGGGGAGGGACCTCATGGAAGGTGATTAGATTATGGGGGCGGTTTCCCCGCATGCTGCTGCTCTGGTGATAGTAAGTTTTCACAAGATCTGATGGTTTTATAAGGGACTTTCCCCCTCTTTGCTCTGAGATTCTCTCTCCTGTCGCCATGTAAAGGAGGTGTTTGCTTCCCCTTCCACCATGATTTTAAGTTTCCTGAGGCCTCCTTATCCATGCAGAACTGTGAGTCAATTAAACCTCTTTCCTTTATAAAATTTCCAGTCTCAGGCAGTTCTTTATAGCAGCTTGAGAACAAACAAGAACAAACTAGTACATCCACCTAACTCAGCTGCTGGTCCATCTCCCTAGCCCAGGGGTTAGCCATGCTCCCAGACTGCTCTTAGAGATGGAGTCCTTGAGAAGGTTCCTTCCCCACCTGTTCTTCCAGTGACTGGGAAGACAGAATGTAGTGTTCAGGTTGACCATTTAGACATCTAGCAGCCTGTGATTCTCAAAGGACTTTATAGACTGTTGGAGAAAGCGGCTGGCAAGAATGGCAGTTAAATGGTTTTAAATCATGGAAACATCACAGCTTGACAATAGGAAAAAGGGGAACTGTGCTCTGACCTGGGGGAATCAAGAAACAGTTTTGGAGAAAATGGGGTTAAAAGAAAGTTTTCCCACTATGCAGAAAGGCATGTAAGGGAAGATGAGATAAATAAGATGAGGAACGAACTATGATGCATAGACTCCAAGTTTCACAATTTAGAATGTATGCTTGATCTGAGACAAGAATGTTAAAATTTAAAAACTTCCAAAACACATGCAGAAAGAGAGCAAGGAGGGGATTGAGGCATGAGGTATGTCCTATCAGGGAGCTTCACCATTTGTGGTGATGTAGGCAGATTTTTCAAGGGAGACATTAATGTAATAATTAATCTACTTTCCCTCTGGTGGTCTTTCATAGTAGCACTTTGAGAATGAAATAGAAGTCTCCACTACATTTATAATTTGAAACTTGAACCACATGCTGAACCAATTGCTGTGTGAAGTTGAGTGTGTACTCAGAGCAAGGGAGGGGACGTTTTCTGTCTCACTATGCTAATTTACTCTGTATAGGCTTCATCTCTTCCTTCTCTCTGGGATACAAAAAACGTCTACCTTCTGCACGTATAATTGTACTTTGCATCCAACAGCCATTCGCTGTAGCCCCGTGATAGTCATCAGGGCTATTTGCCAGATATTTCTGGCTTCCAGGGACATGGGAGAACTACACTTTTTCTCTTCCTTTGAATTCAGACATGGCCATGTGATCTGTTTTGGCTAATGAAATTTGAGTGGAAATAATGTAGTGAAAGCATTAAAATCCAGTTTGCAATTTGCATGCTTTTTTTTTCTTACCTCTGACATAGTGACAGGCAACGGTTAGAATCATTCCTGTTCCATCAGTCTGAGTTCCTGAGCCATTCTGATGAGGAACCTACTTCCCCATCTAACTCCAGTGGATGTGGTAGCCTACGCAAGAAATAAACCTTTGTTGTTTTAGGGCATTGAGATGTCGGGGTTCTTATTACTATAACAGAACCTAATTCATGCTGACATAAAAATCTAAAACTATTCCGGCAACTATACTTGAAATTGGATCAATAAGATGTGTCCTTTAACCTTTAAGAACTCACCATTTTGAGAAAAGATGTAAAGAAATGTTAGAAGGCAAAACTTAAAATATTAATGAAAAATTTTAAAATATTTTATAATTTACTTTTAATTTCTTCATCTCTGATACCTTTTGTTAATATTTCATAGTGTATAATGTATATAGTCATGATTTTTATATAGTTATAATCATATTGAATATACTTTGGGGAATGTTACTTTCATATTTAAGGTTTTTATCAAATTCTTGCCACAGGTTTACATTAGTCTTCACTGTGATAATGCATATGCAAGATCAGATTAAGTTTAATTCTATTAGATTCTTCTGGCAGCAGATTACAGAGAAACGCAACTCAAATTGGCTTAAGGTATGAGAAAGTTTAATATTTCACCTATATGGAAGTTGAGGCTCTAGGTTGACTGATTCAGTGACTCAATGTCGTCATCAAGCAACGGCTTTCCCATATCTCCAAAATGCGCTCCTCAGTGTTGATTTCCTCCTCAGGCGTGGCATATGGTGGTGCAGCAGCTCCGGGGGCCGCATCCAGGACAGTGCTCAGAGTTAGAAGATGAGTGATTTCTTCCTGTGCCTCTTTCTTAGGAGAGAGATAACTTTCCCAAAACTGCTCAGAAAACTTTTCCTCTTATGGCCAGAATTCAGTCATGACCATTTGCAATCCAGTCACTGGTCTTGGGTGGCAGTTGGTGGGCAGAATTATTATAGTTAACATAGACCACAATGTCCTCTATGGCAGGGGTCCCCATCCCACAGGCCATGGACTGGTACCTGTCCGTGGCCTGTTAGGAACGAGGCCACATAGCAGGAGGTGAGCTGAGAGCTAGAGAGCATGAGCTAATTACCGCCTGAGCTCCGCCTCCTATCAGATCAGCAGCAGCATTAGATTCTTATAGCAGCAACACAAACCCTGTTCTGAGCTGCTAGGTGGGGATCTAGGTTGTGCTCTCCTTATGAGAATCTAACTAATGCCTGATGATCTGAGGTAGAACAGTTTCATCCTCAAACTATCCCACGACCCCACCCTGCCACTCCCCACCCCTTTCATGGAAAATTGTCTTCCACAAAACCGGTCCCTGGTGCCAAAATGGTTAGGGACTGCTGCCTTATGGACTAGAAACCATCCCCATGATCCAATGGCCTCCCACCAGGCCCCACTTCCAACACTGGGGATTACAATTCAACATGAGATTTGGGTGGGGATATAGAGCCAAACCATGTCAAGGACAGAGGCTTTCTTTTCGTATTGTTTGTTTACTCTTATTTGAATTTGTTCCCTCATAAGGTAGTACTCTCTGGCACAATATTTGGAAATGTTGAAGTCTCAATCCCTCAGAAAAATTTGGCATCTAATTCCATCTCTGACACTGCAATGTTGGAATTAGGAACTGACTCAACATAAAGTAAATGCAAATTATCCTGAGACTCCAGTGATCCAGAAGGAACCCCTGGGAGGCCCTTAGCAGGGAAATGTCACAGAGGCTGTAGGCCAGCTGAATTGCAGAACTTGGAACAGAGTCCTTGGAGAGCACTTAAGCACAAATTATTTTTTATACCACATGAAATGATTGGGTTAGGAGTATCAAAAAAAATCAAAAATGATAGTCACATTTAAAAACTTGGAGAAATGGCCCTATCTTCAACAGAATGTTTCTTACAAAACAAAATGGGATATAGGACTGTCCATACCTGAGTTTAACACAAGTTTTGAGTTAATAGCAGAGTCATCGTCTTAATTTAAGCAAAATAATCTTTGGCAGTAATTTTGTTCTGAATGACACCGTTGCATTTTCCTCCTGTTTCCTCTTTTGCAAATACCTTGGTTAAACATTACTGTTGGCTTCAGAGATGTTTATGTTATTATTTACTATAGGGTTCCCTCATAGACTCTGAGGGGGTCTATGAACTTCTTGACATTGATTGCAAAATTATATGCATGTGTGTTTTTCACAAGAGAGGCCTCATGGTTTTCATGAGAAGGGTTCGCAGTTGTCTCTCCTGCAGTGTCGCCCATTTTTATTTTCCATTGTGGCCTCCCTTCATCTTTTCTCTACCCTCCAGTCTGCTTCCAATCGATGATTTCTCACTCAATTTTCCTGAGTAAACAAGATTTTGGCTTCGGCTGCCCTAGGTAGAGTTTCATCTCTGTTAATTTAAACACTTTCTGTGACTCCCTTCCCTTCATATGGGTAGTCAGGGACTAGGGTTTTCTGGTTAATATGCTGTACTGAATGTCTAATTTTTTAAAGGTGTTAAAACATATTTAAGTGTATTCAACATTATTTGTTGATTCTCTGGTTCAGAAGCCACTTCAGGATCTTTAGTTGTTGCGTATCAACAGCATGCTTTCTGGATTTTTCTTTGGGGTCTTTACATTTGTCAAGTACAGCAAAATTACAGAGGACCTCTAATTCTGCAGACGAATTGGACCTATCTTGTCTGTTCCTTGCTATTTCATTTGCATGAGTCTGTCTTTAAAATTAAATAATTACATGCAGGCATTTGCCTTAGCCCTACAAATACTCCATGTACATAGGACGCTCTTTTTGAGTTCAGGGACTACAGAATTTTGGATTTTGTTCTGTTTTCAGAATCTCAGGGATATAGTTTTTTTCTATTCTAATAAAAATATCACAAGGAATGCAATAAAATATAAAAGTATGTTATACAAAAATACATTTAATGGTCTTTTGCTTGTATTCACTTCTTAATATTTAATCTTCTTTTTTTCTAAGGCCTTTCAATTGTCATCTACTTCTCTTCTTTTCGTTCCCTTCTCTCCCTTCTTCAAAACCCTCTTTCAGCCTTCCTCTGATTAATCCTATAGAGCCTGTTTAAATACTATTTACTGCCACTGCACTGATTTAGGGTCCTTTTGGATGGGGCAATTAAGGGAGCTAAAAATTCTATTTAAAAATCCCGGTCCCTGGAGTTACCAGAGTGGCTCTGGTATAGGAGCTGAGAGGCTAGCTCTGCCTGGAAAGCAGTATGTTGGGCAAGGAGTGGGGCTAAAGCAAAAACATTTGCATATAAATGACTTTTAGTAAATACCCCTCAAATGGTTTTCTGTTTATAACTTATTTTAAAATCTGAGAGGAGTTAAAATTAAGAGAAAGGAAGCCTGACTTAAGACTTTGGAAAGTAGAAGAGAAGTCAGACCCTGAAAAGTTTAGGCACCTAAGAACCAATGCATAAAGAATGAGAATATGAGGAAAAGAATGAAATTCCATGGTGAATGCAGGCAACAATGGGGAATTTCCTTCCAAGCAAGCCTGGATTAGACTGTGTTTACAGCTGTGAATGTAAACAAGGAAACCCAGTACAGTGCTCACAGCATGAGCACAACATCATGTTTTTGTTACAGTGACTGAAAACTATGCATAAAAATTGGAAGATTATTTGTTATTTAAATGCAAATGTGAACTTAGTTACAAACCTCTAAAGATGCATTTAATTTTACAATTCCTCTTAACTCTGAAATCTTGTAGCAGGTATTTGCTCTTTAACTAGCCATGCCTAATTTTTGACCTATCAGCCCCTATACTGACTAATTAAGTAAACAGATATTTAGGTCAAACCAGAAAGATATCACAACATTGCTAAATGTTACACGCCTAAGGGGAGAGGGCTGATTTTGACAGCAGGGATTATAAAGGCCTTAAAGTAATTAAAACCTGACTTGCTTTACTTGATGTATGCTATTTTCAAAATGTCTAATTGTTTGCACAATTTAAAATAAAGGGGAAAAACATGGTAACTTTACTGAGCCAAGAGGGAGTTGTTTGAAATGGTTCATGTTTAGATTCATGGAGGGTCATTTGAAAGAGTTCTGGAGCTGCTGTAAAGGATATTTCTCCAGATGATTAAATGCAAATATCATTTTTAAATGCTTAAGAAAATGATTTAAGAATAAGCAGGAAATAAAAAAGATGGGGAGGAGAGCACAGTGGTGAAGGAGGGGATTGTTTGGGAGTGATTTTTTTTTTCATCTGTGGCCCAGTCTTGATCTCCCCTCATCTGAACAGTCTTTGTTCTGATAAAAAGCACTGGCAGGAAAATGAGGGTGCGGAGGTGGTACTTGGGCCTGAGTGAGTGAATACCTGGCCAAGAAGTGCCCAGCGTGCACCGTCCTCACTTTCCTCTCCAACCTGGCCAGCTCTGCCTGCTTTCCCTGGGATGCCTGAGGCTTTCAAATTCGCTCCTGTGTACAAACACCTGAACAACTATGGAAGACCTACCCTGATCCTCCTGCTTCCTCTTTGTAGCATTTGATTCTAAAACCAACACCTCAATGCCCACACCAAAAGACCAGCTGGAAACCACAGTCCCGAAACATCCTTTTCCTTCTAAACTCTATCAGTTTGATTTCGGCTTCTATTATATTATGTATGAGATAAATGGATACTTATTTCAGTTCCAGCCTTCTGTAGCTGATGGTCAGGCTACTTTGCATGTTGGAAACTGGTGGATAAATTTGGAGAGATCAAAGCCTCTTGTGGCTTATAAAGTTCAATACTGAAAGGAAGTGACTGTAATTCTCCTGAAAACTTCAAGCTGAAATATCTGATAGCAAATGTTAGGGCAACTGTTCTCTCTGGGTTTCTGCTGCAATGGAGGCAGGATTTGGTGCAATGTCCATTTATATATCAGCATTCTACCTTTGATCTAACATGAGTTTGGAAAGGGAGAGGACATCTTGAATTGGAGGAAGTTTCAGGAGCTTCAGGGAATTCTGTTTCCCATGGGTTTAAATCAGCTACTTGCTGACAAGAAATGTTTTATCAAGGCAAGAGTTTTCTTTCTGAAAACTGAGTTCTGAGTTTAGAGCCAAATTTAAGTTGGAGATTCTGGACTGGAATTGTATTTAGCATTGGCAAGGGAGAAAAGGCATAGGAAAGGACTTCTAAAGGCTTCTTGGACATCAAATGGCTATTTCACAACAACTTTGTGATGAGTTAAGTGTAAATGAATCAGAAACATACGTACAAAATTTTCTTTGAAATTCACATGGGTTTAAAAAATTAAGGCAAAAAAGTTCTTGGCAAAGTGTATTTTGGGTTTGCCAAATTCAATCCACTTGAGAATGAGTTAGAGACCCTAGAGTACAGCTGGACCACATGTTTGTTCCTTTCTCTTCCCCACCCGTTAGAAAAGGTACTGTGCAACCTGCAAACCTTCAGGTTGGCCAAAAGTCAAGTGCACAAAAGGTCCTCTAGGACTTCCTGGACTGCTGGGGAAGACCAGGGCCATGCTTTGGAGCCAAAAGTGGAGGCCTGAACTCCATCCTGAAGTCAAAAGGCTCACGTGTTTGGATTTTTTCCAGAAGAGGGGTTCCCTTGTAGAGGCAGATGTGGTCATGACTGCTTCAGGGAACTTGCAGTAGGGGAGAGAGATTTTTCAAACTTTTAGGAAGAATTTGGCAACTCAGTGGAGAGCACCCACACTGGGGACAGATAAAAATGTGGGACAGAAGAACTGACTTCTTTCTCGAGGCTTTGTCTTACTCTCTCTGTCAAAGAGGGAGGGAGCCTCTATAGGGCAGAGAGACCCACAGTGTTATTTGTTTACTGCACACAGACTGCACATCTCCTATGGGAGATATCTGCAATGGCTGTCACACTGAACTGAGAAGAAATTACAGAGGAAATGATTTGTAAGATTACAAAGCAAGTAGTGTTTTTGGCGAAGGGGAAATGTCATAGAGGAAAGAATCATTTCAGCAATGTCTTGGGGTTTGGAAATTACTTGCTATAAAGTGATATTCTCTGCAGTGGAATTTATTCAAATAGAATTTAACCTGGAAAGTGGGGAAAAGGGACCGAAGGGTAGCAGTTTGAAAGAAGAATGACATGTAGTTGGGCAGTGATTTATAATATCAGTCAGGGGAGGAGCAGGTAAGAGGAGGACAGTAAAAGCAGAACCTGTAAGTTTATGATTTAGAAATGTTAGACAACCCCAAGCCACCCTGTAGTTCCTTAACTACAGCAAGAGTTCTAGCTGCTTGGCAGCATCACATTTACTGTGCAGAGAGAGCTGACTTGCCTCTTGGCATGACGGATTCTGCATAAACTCACGGAGGTGATAACTGAAGTCCGATGAGGTGATTTTCTCCTATGCACATGAACATAATGTCTGGTCCTGTGGTAGAGCCTCAATAAAATTTTGTCAAATGACTTGAAGTTGATGTTTTTTGGATGGCTATTAGCCAATAGAAGAAAAGGTGAGAAGACTCAGAATGAATTATCCAAGAGAAGGCAAGGCAATAGGACCCACAAGAATGACATGTCCCTAAAACAACATAGGATAGTCATAATGTATATTGAAGAGGCCCAGAAGGATGGTAGTGGCTGAGAAGCTATTCAATTTACCTTCCTGAAAGTGTTTGATGATCCTTCCAAGGGATATTTCAGAAGAGAGAGGAAGAAAGTGAAACAAAAACCCCAGAGGAGAAAGTTTATTATAGGGAAGTACGGCAGTAGATATTGCCACGACCTGTTCCATTGGTCTGTCCTTTGATCAATTCATTCAGCAAATATTCACTGAGCATTCTCTAAGAGCCAAAAACAGGGAAACAAAGGTATGTTATTTTCAGGAACCTGTGATCTTCTAAGAGAGAAAGAACAAGCTCAAAAATAATGAACAGAAAGCTGATTAAGATAAAGCCTATACAGGATGCACAAACTGTTGAAGTTTGAGAAAAGAGATTCCTTCTGGCTAGCCTGGTGAGGAAGGTGGCCTCTGAGTGGCAATCAGTGCCCTGTCTTTTAGCACAGCCTGCAAGTGTTTACAGCCTGCTGGCCGTCAGCATGTCTCAGCTTCCTATCCCGAGCAGTGGCTGCCAGAATTTTGCTTGCCACTAATTTCAAATAGTTTCTCTTCCAATCACAAGGCAGATGTTAAACAAAGCCAAACTGAAACTCGGTGCCAGGACCACATGAACCGAAGTCTATGTGTTCTTCAAAGAGAAGAAAGGATACTTCAAAGTAGAGTGCCCAAATTTACTGATGCCCATGGGCCTCATACCCTGCCTCCAATGTCATAGCAGATGGAAGTTTTTGGTAACCCTCACAGCTAACTTGAAATTAATTTCCTAGACACCTGTGTCTACCAAGAATGCTATGTGAGCTGTTTTTACTTCCTAGGAAAAAGCCATAAGAAACCAGTTTTCATTAGTTCAGGTGGTTTCCTCTTCTACTTGTTTATTTTTGAAGAAAAAATCTGCTGTTTGTTTTCTTGACTGCCTTAAGGTCACTGGATTCCTAGAGTCTGGTGTGCTTCCTTCCAGTTTCTTTTCAATGCTGAGTACTCTGAGGTGGCCTCATCCCTCATTTCAGCTCTCTTCCCTCCTTTCCTATTTCTCATCTGCTCAACTGTCCATCCCCCATGGATCTACTTCATCAGGATTTGGACATCTAGATCTGTTGTAGGAGTTGTACAAAGCTACAGGACAGGTATATGACAAGGTCTGTCTGCAAAGAACTTCAGGTCTTCCAAGGATTCTTCATAATCTCATTGAGTTTTAACTATTCCTTGGACCCCTGCCATCCACAGCTGCTTGCCTTTTTTATAAGTGCTTCTGTTTAAAATAATAGAATTTCTTTAAAAATAATTCAGCTAAAAAAGAAGAGACATTTTGGCAAAACTTAGGTAATATTTAATTTTCTAAGAGTATTTTATAGATCAAAAGTCACTTTAGTTGTTTGGGAACATTAAAATATGTAATGCCTTAACAATTTGTTTTGCTTGTAAAATTATCATATTTGATATATTCAATATAAAATAGTTTATTGAGAAATAATTAAAATTAGCTAAATTGTATTTACTTTTAAATGTTTTCCTTTTTTTAAAAAAAAAAGAAGTTTTGTGCTGAGAGCTCTGAAAAATATAGCAGCTCTACTTTTGGCCATTGTATGAGCTAGCAAAAAACCTAGAGGACAATACTCCAAACATTGCTGGAAGGATTCTTGGGAGATGTAAAAACACCAGCAACCAAAACCCCAAATAAGCAACATTTTCTTCCAAGTCTTCCTCCTGGCATCTCCTTTTTTCCCAGTACTCTTCTCCAGAGTTTGGATGGGTAACGACTCCTAAAATCTTTTTCTGTGTCAGACTCTGAGTGGGCAGATTCTTCTCTCTGCTGTCCTAGATTATCTTATTTCTGGCTTCATATTTCTTCACTGACCCTCTGCTCTCTCAGGATCTCTTTCCACAGGGGTTACTCTGAAGAGTTTGAAGAAAAAGTACAGGTGTGCATCTTTTGTTTTGTGACTGTTCTCCATGATTGTTTAAGTTATTCTGTGCATAGACAAACCTCTGTGAGTACCTTGGGAAGCACAACTGAGACCTGCTAGCACACAGGCCTCTGTGAGGTCCAAATCCGTGGTCCTTCCTGATCAAAATTCCCACGAACGAAGAAAGGGTTGTGGCTTAGGGGGCTTGGTAGTTGGCTGTTACAAGAGTTTTTCTATGACCAGATAGCAAGGTGCTTGAGGGTAGACATATTTAATTCACCTCTCCAGAGTCTAACTTTGTACCTAACACACAGTGGTAACACAATATTTGATTAATGAATGAACAAAAACTTTAAACATAAAAGACCTTTACTAATAGTTTTTAAACATGTATGCTTATTATTTTAAATTTTTAAATTATTGCTATGAAGTACTTATACCAACTCTGTAGTTATAAGCCAAGTAAAATGTTGCCATGGTATCTGAAAAGAAATAATGTTACAAAGTAGTTGCTGCCATAATTAAAAATAATCTATGAGATTTTGAATTTTTTGGAGATGAATGTGAACATATAACATGATCCTGAAGATGTACTTATATAACAAGAGTTTAGTTCTGTCAAAAGTCTCTTTACCAAGAAATTCCACTAGCTATGTATTTTTATCAAATATTGTGTTAATTTGGGTTCTAAAAGAAGCAGATGTCAAGACAGGATTAAATATGCAAGAATTTTATTAATGGAAATATCTGCATGGGAGAAAATAGGGATGGGCTGGAGCAGATGGGGAGAGCCATCAGGCCATGATGCAAATCTGAGCTTAAGTGAATAAAAGAGGAAGAGAAGGTTGGGTGGAGCGTCCTAAACTACTGTGCTGTCTAAGGAAGTTGAGCCAAAGTTGTCAGAAGAGTCCCTAGTCTCCCAGAAATGAGACTGTCTCAACAAAACTGCCTCAGGAAGTCATTGGCTGAGAGCAGTTTGTGGGAGGCATGCCTCCATGCAAACACCATGGCACATGGTCAGTTACAAAGCCTCTCTATAATAGAGGTCGCCAGGTGAATATTCATGGTGGTAACGTCTGTACTTTGAAATGAAACACCCAGGAATAGCGCTATGTAAGAAAACATCTTTTTCTTTATACTCAAAGTCAGATTCATAGATAACACAGTAAAACTGCTTTATATTCTAAAATACACACTTTTATGTGTAATATCTCAAAAACACATTTTTAGCAGCTCAGTGATATTGATAGGATAGTGTAGCAGACTGGCATTGGTCTCCAAATCCTATTCCCTCCTTTTTCTTTTCAATAAAATTCCAAATTTTTAGACATGTCCAAGACCACCCAGAATAAGGATTGATTACCTAATATCACTTGTAGTGGATAAGACTATGACTCTGACCAACAAAAATGGCAGTATTGTGTACAACTCACAGGAAATGTAGTTCATACATACTTCATACTTTCAGGAAAGTGGTGGACTCCTCTCTTCCTGTTGGCTGGAATACAGATGTGATAGCTGGGAGTTTAGAAAACCATATTGAATTCTAAAGCAGAAAAACTCAAGCTGAAGATGACAAAATAGCAATGTAGAAGTAGCCCGGAACCCTGATTCATGGGATACTGTAATAGCCCTGGATTGCCCAATCCCAGACTTTCTTTATAAGTAAATTTAATAATATGGTTTTGAAAAAATAATAATTTTGTTTTGTTTTGGTTTGGTTTTTTTGAGATGGAATCTTGCTCTGTTGCCCAGGCTGGAGTGTAGTGGTGCTAACTTGGCTCACTACCACCTTGGCTTCCTGGGTTCAAGTGATTTTCCTGCCTCAGCCTCCTGAGTAGCTGGGATTACAGGTGCATGCCGCCATGCCTGGCTACTATTTGTATTTTTAGTAGAGACAGGGTTTCACCATGTTGGTCAGTCTGGTCTCAAACTCCTGAACTCGTGATCCACCCACCTCGGCCTGCCAAAGTGCTGGGATTACAGGTGTGAACCACTGTGCCTGGCCAGTTTTCTTTTTAATAATTTGGTTTTCTTTCACTCAGGAGTAAGCCTAATTTTACTAATACAGGAAGCCGTTTCTGAAATGGGGCCTAGAATAAAAGTGACATGCTTCTTATGACACAGGTAATAAGTGGTAGAGTTGAGATTTTAGTCATTTCCCTGCCTTTTAGGTTGAATGCTGGTCGACTTAAGGTTGAAGTTTAATTAAATTAAGCTTCACTCTGTCCCAGTTATCTAGGCACTATTGAACACTTAAAGAGAGGTCTTCTTTCTTTGTCTAAGCTTCCTTACTTATAAAATGGAAACATTTTCATCCTATCAGTATTATAAGATTCCTAAATTATTTTCATGAGACCACAATATAGATAAAACTACTTCGTAAACTCCAAGACCTCAGAACAAAGAGCTACTTTATCATCATTAATTTACTGACTTCAGATTTAAATAAAAAGAAGAAAAGTATGTATTCCATTATATAAGACAGGGCTGATGCCAAGAAGTTTCAGGCAAAGTTCTAATCAGATTATTAAGTGGCAGACAAGAGGATGAGGAAGAAGAATTTATCACTTAAATAGACAATATTTGATACTTTCCACTAATTGATCCCTATCTTATCACCCAAACTGGATCATAAATATCCTAGAAGCCAAGCCACATCTCATCCTTCTGTGTTACATTTACTGCACTTGATGAATTGGTTAGTTGTAAAGGATATTGTTCCTTGCAGTTCAAGAAGCTATGAGAGTCATTAATCCTACCATTTCAAAAGATCATGTTCTTTTAAATTTTCATCTCATCTATTCTCTTTCCTGACTTAAAAAAGGTGAAATAATGATTGGCTAAATTTCCAAAGTTTTTGGTAATTTCTCTAGGCTTTTCAGTCAAACTCTCCTCTTTGTAAATCTTATTTTAACTCCCAATGTTGATTTGAACTCTAAAACAGAAAAAAATCATAAAACCTTTTCTTCTTAAATTAATTCAGAATAAATTAGTTTGTATAATTCTTAGCTAAGAACCATTTGTATGTGAATATGTAGCATTTCATTTGACGATAATGATTAAACATAGTGAAGTAATGGAAACTTTGTTATAGAATATTTATTGTACCATAAATCTAATTTAAAGAATTAATGAGTAAGAAGCCATAAGGACATAATCTCCCTTGAGATTATGGCCTTGCACTGTTAGACCACTGTCTGTGAAGTAAGACCTGTGGAGAGAAGACAGGTTTTTTGTTTTTGTCTTTGTTCTTCTTGTTTTATTTATTTATTTATACTTTTAAGTTCTGAGATACATGTGCAGAACATTCAGGTTTGTTACATAGGTATACGTGTGCCATGGTGGTTTGCTGCATTCATCAATCTGTCATCTACACTAGATATTTCTCCTAATGCTCTCCCTTCCCTTGCCTCCACACCCTGACAGGCTCCGGTGTGTGATATTCCCCTCCCTGTGCCCATATGTTCTCATTGTTCAACTCCCACTTATAAGTGAGAACATGAAGTATTGGGTTTTCTGTTTCTGCATTAGTTTGCTGAGAATGATGGTTTCCTGCTTCATCCATGTCCCTGCAAAGGACATGAAATCATTCTTTTTTATGGCTGCATAGTATTCCATGGCATATATGTGCCACATTCTCTTTATCTAGTCTACCATTGATGGGCATTTGGGTTGGTTCCAAGTCTTTGCTATTGTGAACAGTGCTGCAATAAACATATGTGTGCATGTGTCTTTGTAGTAGAATGATTTCTAATCCTTTGGGTATATACCCAGTAATGGGATTGCTGGGTCAAATGGTATTTCTGGTTCTAAATTTTTGAGGAATCACCACACTGTCTTCCATAATGGCTGAACTAATTTACACTCCCACCAACAGTGTAATAGGATGTTCTCCACATCCTCTCCAGCATCGTCTCCTGAGTTTTTAATGAATGCCATTCTAACTGGCATGAGATGGTAACTCATTATGGTTTTAATTTGCATTTCTCTAAGAACCAGTGATGATGAGTTTTTTTTTTTCATATGTTTGTTGGCCACATAAATGTCTTCTTTTGATAACTGTCTGTTCATGTCCTTTGTCCACATTTTGATAAGGCTCTTTGTTTTTTTTCCTGTAAATTTGTTTAAGTTCCTTGTAGATTCTGGATATTAGCCCTTTGTCAGATGGATAGATGGCAAAAATTTTCTCCCATTCTGTAGGTTGCCTGTTCACTCTGATAATAGTTTCTTTGGCTGTGCAGAAGTTCTTTAGTTTAATTAAGTCTCATTTGTCAATTTTTGCTTTTGTTGATATGGCTTTTGAAGTTTTAGTCATGAAGTCTTTGCCCATGCTTATGTCCTGAATGGTATTGTCTAGGTCTTCTTCTAGGGTTTTTGTGGTTTTAGGTCTTATGTTTAAGTCTTTAATCCATCTTGAGTTAATTTTTGTATAAGGTGTAACAAAGGGGTTTAGCTTCAGCTTTCTGTGTATGGCTAGCCAGTTTTCCCAACACTAGTTATTACATAGGGAATCCTTTCCCCATTGCTTGTTTTTGTCAGGTATGTCAAAGATTAGATGGCTGTATATGTGTGGTGTTATTTCTGAGGCCTCTGTTCTGTTCTATTCGTCTATATATCTGTTTTGGTACCAGTACCATGCTGTTTTGGTTACTGTAGCTTTGTAGTATAGTTTGAAGTCAGATAGTGTGATGCCTCCAGGTTTGTTCTTTTTGCTTAGTATTGTCTTGGCTATATGGGCTCTTTTTTGGTTCCATATGAAATTTAACATAGTTTTTTTCAATTCTGTGAAAAAAGCCAATGGTAGCTTGATTGGCATAGAATTGAATCTATAAATTACTTTGGGCAGTATGACCATTTTCATGATATTGATTCTTCTTAACCATGAGCATGGAACATTTTTCCATTTGTTTGTGTCTTCTGTTATTTCCTTGAGCAATGGTTTGTAGTTCTCCTTGAAGAGGTCCTTCACATCACTTGTAAGCTCTGTTCCTAGGTATTTTATTCCTTTGTAGCAATTGTGAATGGTAGTTCACTCATGATTTGACTCTCTGTTTGTCTATTATTGGTGTATAGGAAAGCTTGTGATTTTTGCACATTGATTTTCTATCCTGAGACTTTGCTGAAGTTGCTTATCGCTGAAGGAGATTTTGGGCTGAGACAATGGGGTTTTCTAACTATAGAGTCACATAATCTGCAAACAGAGAGAATTTGACATCCTCTCTTCCTATTTGAATACACTCCATTTCTTTCTCTGCCTGATTGCCCTGGCCAGAACTTCCAGTACTATGTTGAATAGGAGTGGTGAGAGAGAGCATCCTTGTCTTATGCCAGTTTTCAAAAAGAATGCTTCCAGCTTTTGCCCATTCAGTATGACATTGTCTGTGGGTTTGTCATAAATAGTTCATATTATTTTGGGATACGTTCAATCAATACCTAGTTTATTGAGAGTTTTTAGCATGAAGTGGTGTTGAATTTTATCAAAAGCATTTTCTGCATATATTGAGATAATCATGTGGTTTTTGTTATTAATTCTGTTTAAGTGATGGATTATGTTTATTGATTTGCATATGTTGAACCAGCCTTGCATCCCAGGGATAAAGCAAACTTAATTATGGTGGATAAGCTTTTTAATGTGCTGCTGGATTTGGTTTGCCAGTATTTTATTGAGGATTTTTGCATCTATGTTCATCTAGGATGTTGGCCTGAAATTTTCTTAATTCGTTGTGTCTCTGCCAGGTTTTGGTATTAGGATGATGCTGGCCTCATAAAATAAGCTAGGGAGGAATCCTCCTTTTTCTGTTTGGAATAGTTTCAGAAGGAATAGTACCAGCTCGCCTTTGTGCCTCTAGTAGAATTTGGCTGTGAACCTGTCTGGTCCTCGGGTTTTTTTTTTGTTGGTAGGAATTGCTGCCTCAATTTCAGAACTTGTTATTGGTGTATTCAGGGATTCAACTTCTTCCTGATTTAGTCTTGGGAAGGTGTATGTGTCCAGGAATTTATCTGTTTCTTCTAGATTTTCTAGTTTATTTGCATAGAGGTGTTTATGATATTTTCTGATGGTAGTTTGTATTTCTATGGCATCAGTGGTGATATCTCCTTTATCATTTTTTTATTGTGTCTATTTGATTCTTCTCGCTTTTCTTCTTTATTAGTCTAGCTAGCAGTCTATGTATTTTGTTGATGTTTTTTAAAAACCAGGTCCTGGATCATTGATGTTTTTTAAAGGGTCTTTTGTGTCTTTGTCTCCTTCAATTCTGCTCTGATCTTAGTTATTTCTTGACTTCTGCTAGTTTTGGAATTTGTTTGCTCTTGCTTCTCCAGTTCTTTTAATATTGATTTTAGATCTTTCCTGCTTTCTCCTGTGGGCATTTCATGCTATAAATTTCCCTCTAAACACTGCTTTGGCTGTGTCCCAGAGATTCTGGTACTTTATGTCTCCATTTTCATTTGTTTCAATGAACTTATCTATTTCTGCCTTAATTTCATTATTTACCCAGTAGTCATTCAAGAACAGGTTGTTCCATTTCCATGTAGTTGTGGGGTTTTGAATGAGTTTCTTAATCCTGAGTTCTAATTTGATTGCCCTGTGGTCTGAAAGACTGTTTGTTATGATTTCTGTTCTTTTGTATGTGCTGAAGAGTGTTTTACTTCCAATTATGTAATCAATTTTAGAATAAGTGCAATATGGTGCTAGAAGAATGTATATTATGTTGATTTGGGGTGGAAAGATCTTTGGATGTCTATTACATCCGCTTGGTTCAGTGCTGAGTTCAAGTCCTGAATATCCTTGTTAATTTTCTGTCTTGTTGATCTGTCTAATATTGACAGTGGTTGTTAAAGTCTCCTGCTGCTACTGTGTGGGAATCTAAGTCTCTTTGTAGGTCTCTAATACCTTGCTTTATAAATCTGAGTGCTTCTGTATCAGGTGCATATATATTTAAGATAGTTGGGTCCTCTTGTTGCATTGATCCATTTGCCACCCATCTTTGTCTTTTTTGGTCTTTGTTGGTTAAAGTCTGTTTTATCAGAAACTAGGATTGCAACCCCTGCTTTTTGTTTATTTGTTTGTTTGTTTTTGCTTTCCATTTGCTTGGTAAATCTTCCTCTATCCCTTTATTTTGAGCCCATGTGTGTCTTTGCACATGAGATGTGTCTCCTGAATACTGTACACTGATGGATCTTGACTCCAATTTGCCAGGAAGACATGGTTGTAAGCGTCTCCTTTAATATGGTTTATATAAAATAAAGAAATTCCTGCCATGTCCGTTGAAAATGATATCATATTGCATGAATGTATTTGATATATTCCATTCCATAAGCTAATAGAATATATTTAAAATAGCTGTATAAACATAAAAAGGGAATCACATATATGAGACAATTCATCTAAATATTCCTGTAAATATACTGGCCACAAGAGTTGGCATTAAATATCTGGACAATAAATCCCAGTGTTGTAGGACTTTTTCTTAGTTCAGTTGTAGGACTTTTTCTTAGTTCCTTTTTAAGGACCCTTAAAGATGAGGGTCCTTATCACAGGTCATGAAAAATTTTGCTCATAGGCAATTTGAAGGGTAAGTAGGGCAGGGTTTTATTGGGTGAAAAGAAAGAAAAGGAGAAAAAGAGACTCAGTGAAGTGAGAGACTGTGCTTCCTGCAGTTGGCTTTCCGCCTCACAGATTGAATCCCAGGTTTCACCCAGGAAGAGAGGGGCCAGCCTCCTCCTCACTGCAAATGGTACAAACTTCTGCAGCTCCACCCCAGTGCGCACTCCTCCCAGTGCGCAAGCCCATTGGATTTTTCTCCAGGGACCCCCTCATTCCTGGCTGTCTCTCCAGGGATGGTGGGTAGACAGAGATATAGTAGTTATGATGCTTAGATATTTAATGATAAATTTTCAGATTTTGGTAAAAAGGAGTGGTTAGAGGATGAGACTAGTTGTGAAGTTTTATGGGTGTTTAAAAAGAAGCATTTTAGGAATGGTTAATAGTATTTTGGGTAGCTCTAAATATATTCAGAGCTACAACATGCTCCTTACTGCAGAATAGCAATATAATCAAAATTTCCTTCTGAGATGGTTATGACAGGTGGAAGTAGCATGGTATAGTAGGGGGAGCAGCCAAAAGTCATGGGTTCAAGCCTCAGCTTAGCCACTAACCAGCCATGGAACATTGCACAAGTTACTTAACTTCCTGAACATCAGCTTCATTCCTGGAAAGAAAGAAAGAAAGAAAAAAGGTTTTGTTTTGGCCTTTTAAATCTATATATGCCATCCATCTTGAAAGTTGTAAACTCTACTGCCTTTTATGCAACAAAGTTGAAATATAAGACATATGACTCCAATATGAATAGTTGCTCATGGAGTTGAAATTTTGATGCATTTGCATTGAGAAAACACTACACAGGGGAAATATTAAGTTGGGAGAAAAGGTGACATCACATTTGAGCTGGGGGCTAACTTGTAAAACAGGAATGGTGGGTGCAGAGATTATGTTCCTTAACTCTGTGAAAGTTTTGAATCACAAATGCTGTGTGTACATGATTCAGATGAAATCTGAAACAATTATTAGATATTTTCTAACTACCCAGGGGTTTGTAATTGTGTTTGACAAAACACATGGTTGACATCACATTTTTCAATTTTTATCCAGATGTTAAATGTCATATGAGCCGGCCAAAGGCGGTCTATACTTCACAAAGGCAATTGGAAGTGATGAAAAAAATCAGTTTCTTTGGTTGCCACAGAGAACATTAAAAAACCAAATTATTGACTTGGGCTTGACATTAGTATGGTTGAGTTCAGCCAAACTGAAATGTGTTTTATGGCCTAGTTGGGTGATTATTGGTTACGATTCTTCCCTTTACTGTTTATGCTATCAGTCTGCTTTTCTCTTTTTTAAAATTATGTCCCTCTCCCTTCACTTTCAGCAGACAACCTTACTATATGGTTTAGGATATTTTCAGCAAATGAGAGAAAATGCAGCCCACATTGGCTTAGGAAAAAGTGGAATTTATTGGTTAAACTAATTAAAAAGTCCAGAGAAAGCCTGGCTTCAAATGAAGCTTAGAGTAGGGACTTGATCTATATCACCAGGACCTGGTTTTTCTCAATCTCTCTCTCTTTCTGGTTTAATTCCATTCTCAGAAAAGGTCTTTCTGCCATGGAAACAGGATAACTCATATACTCTCTGCTCAAAGCCCTGCAGAAAAGTATACCTGCCTCTTAACTAGATGCCTGAGCAAACATCCCATCACGGCCTATTAGCTCAGTTGTAACACATGACTGGACCAATCACTATGCACATTGGAATGTGATGTTCTGAGTGGGTTAGGACTGGGTTGCGTGTGATACTCCAGAGTCACAGTGTTGAAAACGGAATGGGGTGGTTTCCCAAGAGAAGTAAGGGTCTGGTTGCCAAAGAAGATGGTATCAATGGCTCTGGAGCCAACCCCAGTTGTCTTTTGAACTAGGAATCTATTCTGTCAAGGCAAGTGATCCTCTTCCAACTTCCCAATTCATACCCTCTTTCTTGCCATCATCTTAAAAGAATAGAATACCCTTCTTCCTGCTCATGGCAAGCCTTACCCAGCACTGGTCCTGACTCCTTCCATCTAGTCCGGGATCTTACTTCAGTCATAGTTGCTATTTCATAGATCTTCACCTTTTCCTTTTCTATGGGCTCTTGTCTTAGTTTATAAACATGTTGGGGTCTATCTTATCTTAAGGTACACACATACACACACACACACACACACACACTGTCACACTCAAATTATTTTGACTCATCTCCCCTTTTAGGTGCCATTTAGTAGGTCTCTTCTCCCTCATAAAAGGGATTCTCTCCTGAGAATGAGTCTATGCTTCTTGTTCTTGTCTCTACTTTTTTCATGGATTACTTTCAACATGATGTAAAGGTTTTTGTCCTTGTGCCTCTCTGACACTACACCTTTTATCTTAGTAAAGGCTTGTTCACAAACACAGACCTTATTGTGAGCATTTCGAAGAGGGAGGTATTCAATATAGGAAATTAGGACCTTTAGAATTATTGTGGAGCAAATTTTAAGGAAGCTGCTAATAGCTTCATAAAGTTGTAGTAAAAATACTGCAAATAAACACTCTTGTCTATATCACTGAAGTGACTGATTCTCGGGCCAGTACTCAGAATCCTCTAGAAAATCTCTGAGGCCGTCTAAAGCCATCTGCTGATGGTCAAGCACATAGCCTCAGAGAACCACATCTTCTCCTCTTCTACCTTCTATTCTTGTGTAAGCATCTTAAATTTATACCATCTAAATGGAGACATGACTATCAAGACAGTTGGAGGGATATAGCTTTTAGGTTTTCAGTCTCTAAAGTAAAAGGGAGTGTTTAGAAAGGTGAGACTAGCCCTGAATATTAGTATATTGTATTTGACACTTTATCACTCACAGACGTTTCTTTTTCCCTTTACCCCTTTAACTTTGTGGCTAAGAGTTCTGTCTTTGGCCTACTATGTGCTCACACTGTGAGCTCTCCTTGAGTTTCCTCATGTATTCTCATAATTTCAATCAACGGCAGTTGATGCTGCCTTAGTCTATCACTCCTCTGCAGGTGTCTCCATAAATTTCATGTCAGTTCAACTCTCTGCTGGACCTTTTCACCTGACTCATCCATGCAGATTCCAAACTCAGCTGATTTGAGAAGGAAATGTTTATTTTTGCTCCTGATCCTGCTCTTCTTCCTGTCTTCCTCATCCCTACTACACTGTTCTGGCTCAGTAGCTCATTATTTTTTACTTGGGATACCACCAACTTCTGTTGGATTTTCTGCTTCTAACTTCACCCACTTTGAATCTGTTCTTCATAGCCTCTAAGGGGACTGCTCTGAAACCCGAGTCTGCAGTGATTCACCTTTACTCAGAACCGTTGAATGATTCTTTAAAAAACAAAAAAAAAAAAAAAAAAAAAAGGTGGGGGGGAGAGTAATAATTTATCTAATAATTCTTAATACTTTATCAAAGAAATTAGACAGATAGGCTGCAAGTATTTATAAATCCAATTAAGTTAAGCATTGTAATGGGAAGAGAAAAATGCACTCCAAAGGCTCTTGTTCTAATTGCCCAGAATGAGTGTTTCAGTTGAGGTTTGAGAGGAGAATAATATGATGAATAATAATTATGTTCTAGTCTTTGTTATGGAGTCTATTAGACAGTATGGTTAAGTTCATAGGCCTTGAGTTGATTTCTCATATATTCTTAGTTTACTTCTTTTTTTTTTTTCAATATGTCAACCTCAATGTGTGGTCTCTTTAGATACCAGTTAGAATACAATGTATGGGAAGATGTTGATAAAGAAAAGAAACTAAAGGGAAATGCAACTCTGTTGGATAAAACAGAAACAAGAATTGAAAAAAAAAATCCCCTGGGAAGAATTATCTACCTGCTTTCTGTTACCCAAATGTATTTGGTTAACCTGAATCAAAGCCCTCATTGATAGCCGTGTTCTAGATGCCCCCTTCATCTGGGCCAGTTTGAGTCTGTGAGAAGAGATACAAGTAATGTTGCCTAAATGTCATTTGGAGGGCAGGGATGGAGAGGACACACACACAAAAATATTGGTAAGGTAACCTTCTCTTGTGGAAGTAGGGTTGTTCATATATATATATATATATATATATATATATATATATATATATAAACACCTGGATGCCTGAACTGGTCAGTGATCTCTGTGACTATTAATTCTTCCTTGCTTTCTAGATAGGGGACTTTCTTCAGTGTTAGAGGGTCATTGACAACCAGGAGCTGTTTTCTCAACTATGCCTCATCTTTCTACGTCCCTCCCCTGCCACTACCTTAGCTTTTTAACACATCAAAATTCACCTCATTGCCCTCACCATTCATCATTTTCCTCCTCCTCCTCCTCCTCCTCCTCCTTTTTACTTGAGATAGCACCAACTTCTATTTGGATTTTCTGCTTCCAACTTCACCCACTTTGAATCTGTTCTTCATAGCCTCTAAAGAGACTGCTCTGAAACATAAATCTGCAGTGATTCTCCTCTGTCTCCTTCTTCTTCCTTTCTTCTCTTTTTTCTTCCTCTTCTCTGCCCTGCAGCGGGTTATCTATTGTGGGTTTTTTGCATTCCACATTTATATTGGCATTTGAGTCAATATGGAACCAGAAACTGATGGAGGATTAAATAGAAAATAAGACTAAACAAAAAATTTTGTTTTATTATTTTAAGCAAAGCTGCTGAGGAATTGTTATACCAATTTAGCTAATAAGCCTCTCATTAGTTGGTTAATATTTTACCTCTAGTACTGCAAACATTGTATTTTTAAAGCAAAATTATAATCTCCTGGTATAGAGCAACGTATTAACATGTTTGGCTTCAGCCTAATTAAATGGTAAATATGGATGGTCAATACTGTTAATGATAATAATATTTATTGTTTATAGGGTTTTTCTTGAGCATTAGAACTCTCAGCCTATCCATGCATGGAATTAGTGTGACACAGTGGTTAAAAACATATTCTTGTACTATGACCACTCAGGATCAAATCTAGGCTTTACCAGTTACCAGCTGTGTGATTTTGGACAATATTTTTTTTAACCTCTCTGTGTCTCCATTGCTTTCCCTCTAAAATGAGAAAAGTAGTAGAAAATAGTAGTATCTAACTCATGGAGGATTAAGTAAAGTGATATGGATATAGTATTTAGAACCATTCTTGAAATATAAGACGTAAACATAAGATATACTTTTAAAATATATAATTGAGGACCAGCTTAAACACTATTTTTAATAGTGATAATAAATATATTTATAAATATTTATATTTATTATTTATAAATATAAATAGTTATATAAAATATTTCTTAATATTTATAGTTTTAGGGAATAATAAAATTTTTATTTTCTTCAACTTTCAGGTTCTGGGGTACATGTGCAGGATGTACAGGTTTGTTACATAGGTAAATGTGTTCCATGGTGATTTTCTTCACAAATTAACCCATTACCTAAGTATTAAGCTCAGCATACATTAGGTATTCTTCCTGATGCTCTCCCTCTCCCATTCTCCCCTGAAAGGCATTCCCTTCCATGTGTCCATGTGTTCTCATCATTCAGCTCCTGCTTATAAGTGAGAACATGTGGTGTTTGTTTTTCTGTTCCTGTGTAAGTTTGCTGAGAATAACAGCTTCCTGATCCAACCATCTCCCTGCCAAAGACATAATCTCATTAGTTTTTATGGCTGTGTAGTATTCCATGGTGTATATGTACCACATTTTCTTTATCCAGTCTATTCTTAATGGGCATTTGGGTTGATTCCATGTATTTGCTATTGTGAACAGTGCTGCAATGAATATATATGTTATATATCTGTATAATAGAATGATTTATATTCCTTTGGGTATATACCCAGTAATAGGATTGCTGAGTCAAATTGTATTACCTATCTAATAGGTCAAATCCTATCTAGAGGTATTTTTACCTCTAGATCTTTGAGGAATCACACTGTCTTCCACAGTGGTTGAACTAATTTACACTCCCACCAACAGTGTAAATGTGTTCCTTTTTCTCTGTAACTTCACCAACATCTGTTGTTTTTTTTACTTTGTAATAATTGCCATTCTGATTGGTGTGAGATGGTATCTCATTGTGGTTTTGACTTACATTTTTCTAATAATCAGTGAAGTTGGGCTTTAATATGTTTGTTGACTGCATGCATATCTGCTTTTGAGGAGTGTCTGTTCATGTACTTTGCCCACTTTTTAATGGTTTTTTTTCCTTGTGAATTTAAGTTCTTTGTACACTTTGAATATTAGACCTTTGTCAGATGGATAGATTGCAGAAACTTTCTGCCATCCTGTAGGTTGCTATTCAGATTCTCTTTAGTTTAATTAGATCCCATTTGTCAATTTTTGCTTTTGTTGCTATGCTTTTGGTGTTTCATTATGAAATCTTTGCCCCTGCTTGTGTCTTGAATGGTATTGCCTAGATTTTCATCCAGGATTTTTATAGTTTGGGGTTTTACACTTAAGCCTTTAATCCGTCTTGAGTTAATTTTTGTATAAGATAATTTTTGTAAGGAAGAGGTCCAGTTCCAATTTTCTGCATGTGGCTGGTTGGTTCTTCCAGCACCATTTATTAAACAGGGAATCCTTTCCCCAATGCTTGGTTTTGTCAAACATCAGATACTTACAGATGTGCAGTCTTATTTCTGAGTTCTCTATCCTGTTCCCTTGGTCAATGTGTCTGTTTTTGTACGGGCATCATGCTGTTTTGGTTACTGTAGCCTTGTAATATAATAGTTTGATGTTGGGTAGCATGATGTCTCCAGCTTTGTTCTTTTTGTTTAGGATTGTCTTGGCTATTTGGGCTCTTTTTTGGTTTCATACAAATAGTTTCTTCTAGTTCTATGAAGAATGTCAATGGTATTTAAGTGGAAATAACATTGAATCTATAAATTACTTTGGGCAGTATTTTCATTATATTGATTCTTCCTATCCGTAAGCATGGAATGTTTTTTTATTTGTTTGTGGCCTCTCTGATTTATTTGAGCAGTGGTTTGTAGTCTTCCTTGAAGAGGTCATTCACTTCCCTTGTTAGTTATATTTCCAGATATTTTATTCTTTTTGTAGCAATTGTGAATGGGTGTTCATTCATAATTTGGTTCTCTGTTTGTCTGTTGTTGGTATATAGGAATGCTAGCAATTTTTTTTCACATTGATTTTGTATCCTGAGTCTTTGCTGAATTTGCTTATGGCTTAAGAAGCTTTTGGGCTGAGACAGTAGGGTTTTCTAAATATAGAATCATGTCATTTACACAGATAATTTGACTTCCTCTCTCCCTATTTGAATACCCTTTATTTATTTCTCTTGCCTGATTGCCCTGATTGGAACTTCCAATACTATGTTGCATAGGAGTGGTGAGAGAGGGTACCCTTGTCTTGTGCCAGTTTTCAAGGGGAATGCTTCCAGCTTTTCCCCATTCAGTATGATATTGTCTATGGGTTTGCTATATATGGCTCTTAATATTTTGAGGTGTGTTCCTTCAATACCTAGTTTATTGAGAGTTTTTAATATAAAGGGATGTTGAATTTTATTGAGGAACTTTTCTGCATCTATTGAGATAATCTTGTGGTTTTTTGTCTTTAGTTCTATTTATGTGATGAATTGCATTTATTGATTTACATATGTTGAACTAAACTTGCATCCCAGGGATGAAGCCAACTTGGTCATGGTGGATAAGCTTTTTAATGTGCTGCTGGAGTCAGTTTGCTGGTATTTTGTTGAGGATCTTTGCATTGATATTCATTAGAAATACTAGCCTGATGTTTTCTTTTTTTGTTTTATCTCTGCCAGGTTTTGGCATCAAGTTTATGCTAGCTTCAGAATGAGTTAGGGAGAAGTCCCTTCTTTTCAATTTCTTGGAATAGTTTCAACAGAAATGATACCAGGTCTTCTTTGTACCTCTAGGAGAATTCAGCTGTAAATCCATCTGGTCCTGGGGCATTTTTGGTTAGTAGGGTATTTATTACTACTTCAATTTCAGAACTTATTATTGGTCTATTCAGGGATTCAGTTTCTTCCTGGTTCAGTCTTGGGAGGGTGTATGTGTCCAGGAATTTATCTATTTCTTTCTAGATTTTCTAGTTTTGTCCATAGAGTTGTTTATAATATTCTCTGATGGTTGTTTGTACTTTTGTGGTTGTTGTTTGTTTTGGAGATGGAGTCTCATTCTGTCGCCCAAGCTGGAGTATAGTGGTGCGATCTTGGCTCACTGCAACCTCTGCCTCCCGGGTTCAAGCAATTCTCCAGCCTCAGCCTCCCAAATAGCTGGGGCTATAGGCACACGCCACCATGATGGCTAATTTTTTGCATTTTAGTAAAGACAGGGTTTCACTGTGTTGCCCAGGCTGGTCTTGAACTCCTGAGCTCAGGCAATCTACCCACCTTGGCCTCCCAAAGTGCTAGGATTACAGGCGTGAGCCACTGCTCCCGGCCTGGTTGTTTGTATTTCTGTGGGGTCATTGGGGACATCCCCTTTATCATTTCTGATTCTGTTTATTTCATTCTTCTCTCTTTTATTCTTTATTAGCCTAGCTAATGGTCTATCTAGTTTGTTAATGTTTTTGAAAGAACAGTACCTGGATTTGTTGATGTTTTAAAGGGCTTTATGTATGTCTATCTGCTTCAGTTCTTCTCTGATCTTAGTTATTTCTTGTCTGCTGCTGGCTTTGAGGTTTGTTTGCTTTTGGTTTTCTAGTTCCTTTAGTTGTGATATTAGGTTGTTAATTTGAGATCTTTCTAGATTTTTGATGGGGCATTTAGTGCTATACATTTCCCTCTTAACACTGCTTTAGCCCTGTCCTAGAGATTCTGGTACATTGTATCTTTGTTCTCATTAGTTTCAAAGAACTTCTTGATTTCTGCCTTAATTTCATTATTTACCTAGGAATCATTCAGGAGCAGGTTGTTCAATTTCCATGTAGTTGTCTGATTTTGAATGAATTTCTTAGTCTTTGAGTTCTAAATTGATTGTCCTGTGGTCTGAGAGACTGCTATGATTTCAGTTCTTTTGCATTTGCTGAGGAGTGTTTTACTTATGATTATGAGATCAATTTTAGAGTTAGTATCATGTAATGATGAGAAAAAAATGTATATTCTGTTGTTTTGGGATGTAGAGTTCTGTAGGTATCTATCAGGTCTACTTGATCCAGAGCTGAGCTCAGGTCCTGATATCTTTGTTAATTTTCTGTCTCGATGATCTGTCTAATATTGTCAGTGTGGTGTTATAATCTCCCACTATTATTGTGTGGAAGTCTAAGTCTCTCTGTAGGTTTCTAAGAACTTGCTTTATGAATCTGGGTGCTCCTGTATTGGATGTATATATATATATATAGGATAGTTAGCTCTTCTTGTTGAATTGAATCCTTTACCATCATGTAATGCTATTCTTTGTCTTTTTAAAAATCTTTGTTGGTTTAAAGTCTATGTTGTCGCACTTTGGGAGGCCGAGGCGGGTGGATCACGAGGTCAAGAGATTGAGACCATCCTGGTCAACATGGTGAAACCCCGTCTCTACTAAAAATACGAAAAATTAGCTGGGCATGGTGGTGCATGCCTGTAATCCAGCTACTCAGGAGGCTGAGGCAGGAGAATTGCCTAAACCCAGGAGGCGGAGGTTGCGGTGAGCCAAGATCGTGCCATTGCACTCCAGCCTGGGTAACAAGGGTGAAACTCCGTCTCAAAAAAATAAATAAATAAATAAAGTCTATTTTGTCAGGAACTAGGATTGCAATCCCTACTTTTTTATGTTTTCCATTTGCTTGGTAAATTTTCTTCTATTCTTTTATTTTGAGTCTATGTGTTTCTTTGCCCATGACATGGGTCTTTTGAAGACAGCATACTGATGACTCTTGACTCTATTCAGCTTGCCATTCTGTGTTTTAATTGGGGCATTTAGCCCATTTACATTTAAGGTTAATATTGTTATATGTGAATTTGATCCTGTCATCATCATGCTAGCTGGTTATTTTGCAGACTTGTTTATGTGGTTGCTTCATAGTGTCACTGGTCTGTATACTTCATTCTGTTTTTGGAGTGACTGGTAATGATTTTTTTTTCTTATAGTTAATGGTTCCTTCAGGAGCTCTTGCAAGGCAGCCCTAGTGATGACAAATTTCCTCAGCATTTGCTTGTCTGAAAGAGATCTTATTTCTCCTTCACTTATGAAGCTCAGTTTGGCTGGATATGAAATTCTGTGTTGGAAATTGTTTTTTAAAGAAATGTTGGAATATTGGCCCCTAATCTCTTCTGGCTTATCTGCTGAGAGGTCCACTGTTAGTCTGATGGGTTTCCCTTTGGAGATGACTTGGCCTTTCTTTCTGGTTTCCCTTAACATTTTTTCTTTCATTTCTACCTTGGAGAATCTAATGATTATGTGTCTTGGGGTTGATCTTCTAGTGGAGTATCTTACTGGGGTTCTCTGGATTTCTTGTCTTGCTAGATTGGGGAAGTTTTACTGGATGATATCCTGAAGTATGTTTTCCAACTTGGTTCCATTGTCCCCATCTCTCTCAAGTACTACAAAGAGTTGTAGGTTCAGTCTTTTTATAGTCCCATATTTCTCAGAGGTTTTATCTGTTCCTCTTCATTCTTTTTTCTTTTTTCTTATCTGCATGTCTTATTTCGGAAAGATAGCCTTCAAGCTCTGAGATTTTCTTCTACTTTGTCTATTCTGATGTTGATACTTGTGATTGTAGTGTGCAGTTTTTTGTGTTTTTCAGCTCCATTGTACTGGTTATATTCTCCTCTAAACTGGCTATTTTGGTTATCAGCTCCTGCATTGTTTTATTATGACTTTTAGCTTGTTTACATTAGGTTACAACATGCTCTTTTAGCTCAGTGAAATTTGGTATTAGCCACTTTCTGAAGCCTACTTCCGCCAATTCAGCCATCTCAGCCTCAGCTCAGTTCTGTGCCCTTGCTGGAGAGGTGCTGTGGTTATTTGGAAGAGAAGAGGCATTTACTGGTTTTTGAGTTTTCGTTTTTGCATTGAATTTTTCCTAATCTTTGTGGTTGCTGATGTTTGAATGGGGCTTTTGTGGGATCTTTTCTGTTGATGTTTGTTGTTGTTGTTGCTTTTTGTTTATTTCTTTTCATAGTCACCCACTTTTCTGTAGGGCTGCAGTGGTTTGCTAGGGCACTACTCCAGACCCTAGATACCTTAGTTTTTCCCTTACCTGGAAGTATCACCATTGAAGGCTGTGAAACAGCAAAGGTGGCAGCCTGCTCCCTCCTATGGGAGCTCTGTCCCAGGGGATTTTGACCTTTTCCCAGCCTGGATACTTCTATAGGAGGTGTCTGGAGAACTCTGTTGTGAGGTCTCACCCAGTCAGGAGGAATGAGATTGCAGACCCACTTAAAGAAGCAGATGGGTTGCTTTTTGGTAAGGGTTGCTTTTTGATAGAGCAGATGTGTGGCCTTGGGGAAAACACTTCCTCATCCAGACTGCCTGGACTCCAGGCTAGCAGGTTAGAATGGCTGAGTAGACTGAACCACAGAGACTATGGCCGCCCTACCCGCAACCCCCAAGGGCTTCATCCCAGGGAAAGATTAGAGTTCTTTCCATATAACCCTAGCTAGAGTTGCTGAAATTCACACAGGGCCCCAACCAGTGAGGAGGGATGAAGGTTCACTGTTAGTCATGGGCTTCCCTTTGTAGGTGACCTTGCCTTTGGAAATTGGAGTCCCACTCAAAGAAGCAGTCTGACCACAATCTGGCACAGCAGCTGTGTTGTATTGTGGGGAACTTCTCCTAGTCTGGACTGTCTGGACTCCCTGGCAGGCTAGAACCACCAAGCCAACCTAACCTCCAAGATGGTGGCTGCCCCTGCCTTGAGTTTTGAACAGGACTTTTCCTATTTAAAAGTGGAGTTTAGGCTTGTTTTATAATAAAGATGCTAGGAGCTTCTTGGCAACCAGCATTTTTTAAAGAAATGCTTTATAAAGTAGTTGGTCCATTTGAAATCATTAGGTATTCCTCCCAGAAGTCAAAGACCACATTCAAAGCAAATTATATGCATGCTTCCTAAAAGTGTTAATGTGCTAATCTGCTGGTTCCCTGATCTAGGCAAAATGCCATAGTATTCCGCATAAGCAAAATACCATGGTTTTTGAAGATTTCATATAAATATTACCCACTGTGTTTTCACATTTCCAAGTGTTAGACTTCCTCATTAAAGTCAATAAGCTGGAACTGACATAGGGATCAGCAGAATAATTTCACTTCCAATTATAACTCTAACTACTTCTACTAAAAAAGAATGAACTGATTCAGCTACTAATTCTTTCACTCTAGTAAACATTTTGATTATTATAACAGTGAAAACATTACTGTGAGACAAATGTTTTCTGCTTCTCCCTTGGGAAATATTTCTGGTGTACACTGATAGTGCCTTTGAATGTTAAGTAAAAGGGATAAGCCATCCTTGAGTTTCTGAGAGTGTACTTTTGATGTAGTAGCAGGAGAAGGAGGCAGAAACACAGAGAATGAGGTGAAAAGTCACTTTGGTTATTAAGTCTAGGGAAGGCTCCATGCTCAAGAAGGGCTCTGTGAGGCAGAACAATAGATATAACAGGAAATAGAAGAATACTCTGCCCACTTTTATGTCTTGGTATCTGCACTTTTACAAGCTAGTGACTTTCATTACCCAAAATAGAGTTAACCTTCTGCTCTTAACTGATATTAGGAGATTCTCAAGCATTATGATTTTGTACAATTTAATCAGTTCACCTTCCCAGCTGTAAAGAAAGGGCTACAAGTGAATGTGCTCAAGTTTTTCTTTTCTTTTCTTTTCCTTTCTTTCTATCTTTTACTCTCTTATCTTTTTGGTATGGCCTTCTTTTCTATTTAAAGAAATTCAGCTCTTAAAGATTATAAGGGTAATTCATGCACATTTGGGTTTACAAACTATTCCAAGGAGCATGACACTACATGTTACATGTTAAAGTTAATAACTGAGGCATAGATTAAGGAGTTAGAAATGACCATGTGCCCATTCTTGCTGGGTGTATCACTTTGGCTTCAAAAGTACTATAGGACTCTATAATCTGAAATTTTCTGTGATTGACATGCTTGTGTTTCATTTCAGGGACTGTTCATAATCACTATCTTTTCTTGTTCTCTACTCAATAGGAAGGCTCCATATTTCTTTAGGCATCATATGATTATATTTTTTCCCTACTTTGCCAATAACGCCTTCTCTAGAGAAAGAAAGTCACTAAGTTTCAGGAAAGAGAGCCAAATCTGTCATTTATGGTGTGTGGACCCACTAGTAGGTGCTTCATATAAATGATCTTGGATTTAGGGTTTATTCTTTCTATCTCCCTTAATCGTCTACTCTGTATTTGACATAAATGTTGAAGGATGACCACGTGGTACAAATTATAGTATTTTTTTTACAAGCTATTGAATAACTGGGGCCAAGGGCTCATCTGTTGGTGAGTCCAGGGTTTCCTTACTGTATTCCCTCCATATTATCTTGACTACTGATGATGTTTATTCATATAACTCTCAATTATTATGTTTTGTTCTGACTATAAAAGCAATATATTTTTTGAAGAAAATTTGGAAAATACTCCAAAGCAAAGAGAAGCAAATAAAAATCACTCATGATTTCAACATTCAGTGATAATGCCCTTTAACATTTTGTTTTTCCTTTCATCATTTTTTTTATACATGATACTTTTGTATCCAAATTAAAGTCTCAAACATATATATGACTTTGTGTCCTATTTTTGTTCAGTTAATATCACAGGATGAACATTTATAGAGACATTCATTACTCTTCAAAAACACTGTTTTTAAAGATTGCACATTTTCTGACCTAAGGTTTGGACTATGATTCAGTTTATCAACCTCCAGCATTAAGCATTAGGTGTTTTCAGGCCTTTCATTCTAAGTAACAATGATGAAATAAAATTCTGCCCTCTTCAAATTTTTTTAGCCTCACCTTGTAAGGAGGCATCTTGGGTAGGAAAATAGATAAATTAGTGGCACCAGAGCACCTATGCACCGTATATATTGCTGTGTTTACACTCCTTTGGCTCAGTGATCAGTGCAGTCAGAAAGGGTCTCAGTTTGCCACCAGTGATGAAGCCTTGCTTTGCTCTTTTGGTTCTAGATTGCCAAGGAATGAAATGCAACGAAGCCCTCATCCTCTGCATTTCTCCAGCCATTGTCTCCTTGTCTCCTGCCAGTACTCCCCTGATCACCTTGCCTACTCACCCCACACTTCTGGGCACTTCACACCTCCTTCTCCATGCTCTTTACTCTCATGACATGTGCTTCCTTCCTTGTTTTGTTTTTTTTTTTTTTTCTTTTTCCTTCTATTAATTATTTAAGTCTCAAAATTTTCCCTTCAATGCTCAAAAGGCTCTTCCTTAATGCTTTACCCAGTGTCCCACAAGGTTAATGAATCTTTCTTCTGTCCTTCACAGAAATTGGTCTATCTCTTTTCAGTAATTCTATGAGTTATTTTATTTTTTCATATTTTTTATCCCTCATGATGGCAGGAATGGTACTTGATTCACCTTTGTAACTTCAGCTTCTAATCACATGCTTAGCTCACAGAAGTCATTCAATAAAGGCTCAATAGATGGTGGATAAATGAATGAATAAATGAGTAAATAAATAAATGATTCATTCTAAAATTACAGGAACAGAATTGTGCTATATTTGCTTTGCATAGTATTGTAAAATTAGATTCTGTACAATAACTGGAAATGGTATTTTTCGTGTGTGTTTTTACATCCGCAATACATAATAGAGATGAGCTAAATACTGACACCCACAAAGGCGTCAAATGCCGTCTGCCTGTGCAGCCTTGCATTGTATCATCTCAGTGTTTGTGTGCCAGCCTTTTCTGGATTCATCCTCCTTGCTATGGTTCTGCCCTCCACAGGGTACATACTCTTGCTGTATCCTCATCTAGAAATCTCCTCCCTTTCTTCCTCACTAGGTTAATTTCAGCTTATCTTATATCCCACCTAGTGCTCATTTCCTCAGGGAGAACTCCTTTGCTGTTCATAATGAAAATAACAATAAAAATGGCAAGAACAGCAGGTAATACTTATTGAGAACATACTCTATGACAGGGACTTGATTATCTCATACAGTCCCCCACAACAACCCTCTGATGCAGGACCATCATTAATCCCATTTGAAAATAAGGAAAGGAAGCCCAGATAAACTAGACAGCTTATCTAAGCTCACATAGCTGAAGCATGCTAAGCTACACTAATCATATATTCTCTTCACAGCTCTTATCACAGGTGCAATTTAACATTATTTATATGAGTTGTTGATTAATAACTTTGTACCCCAGAAGACTGTAAGCTCAATAAGGTTACTATGTCCTTAGTTCCCTTACATAGTGCCAGATGAAGTTTAGATAGTCAATAAATATTTGTCGAATGAATATATTTTTTGTGTGGTTTCATTTTTATTGGGGCAATGTTTTCATTTCTCTATAGTTATCACAAAGGAATTTTTTCGTTTTTGAGACACAGTCTTGCTCTGTTGCCAGGTGCCAGGCTGGAATGCAGTGGTATGATCTCGACTCACTGCAACCTTTGCCTCCCAGGTTCAAGCAATTCTCCTGCCTCAGCCTCCCAAGTAGCTGGGACTACAGGCGCGTGCCACCACACCCAGCTAATTTTTTTGTATTTTTTAGTAGAGACGGGGTTTCGCCACATTGGCCAGGATGGTCTTGATTTCCTGACCTCGGGTTCCACCCACCTAGGCCTCCCAAAGTGCTGGGATTACAGGCTTGAGCCACCGTGCCCGGCCACAAAGGAATTTTATAAGCATATGTTAGTATGTAATCTTTTAGAGTTTGGTTTCTCACTTCACCATCTATGATAGTAAGTTTGTATATGCTGATGTTGAAACAACTGGTCTCCCA
The DNA here is from genome assembly GCF_001604975.1 of Cebus imitator. Classification (NCBI taxonomy): domain Eukaryota; kingdom Metazoa; phylum Chordata; class Mammalia; order Primates; family Cebidae; genus Cebus; species Cebus imitator. The sequence continues at coordinate 1,010,417 of NW_016107733.1, read as the reverse complement.
GAGGCATGACTATTAACTACATACACACTATGGCTATGAAGGATGTTATTTCAGTTCCCAAAGTCCTAATATTTGGTTAGTGATACAGCATATTGCTGTTTATAATCCTGAAACAATATATTTTGTCATTTAAAAAATATCTTCCGCAACATGTTTCCCTTTTGGCCCAGTGGCAATGTGATGTCATTCTCCAGGAATGTTTCTTTTGTATTCAAAGGCAAATTTGGCTTAGAGAAATGTTATCAGTAGTTCACCAAGAGGTTTAATTGTATGCTTTGAATAGCAGAAGAAGGGAAATCCTAAAAATTCAGTTTAAATCTACTAAGCTGAACATCCCAAGCTTGGTTGGCTGCCAAAATATACCATGATAAGATTTTCAAAAGCTAATAATGGAAGAGATTAGAAATCACTGTCCATTACAGATTTGTAGAAAGCTATTTCTTTGCATTAAGACATAACAGCTGAACTGAATAAATTATTCACCCTTCATTTTCATTTCATTTACTATAATTGGCATTTTGGCCTATGGACTCAATTCTCTTTTTGGTGCCTTGGCACTATTCCATCATCAAAAAATATCATGAAACTCCTAAGTAACAGAGGTCCTGTAAGATTCATCATTTCAATATGGGAATCAATGGACAGGAATAGAAATGAGACACGAAATAAACTATGTTTACAGCTATAAATTATTTGCAGTTTGCAATTTTTGTTAAAAATCAGATGTTGTTACTTCTTAATTACTCATTGACAAATCTTTTCGAGGCTGAGTTCTTATCTACCTACTGTAACTATGTTTTGTGGCCAACCAGGTAGAGGCTTACACAATTGTATAGGTGGTCTGGGCACAAATTATTTCCTAAAATACACAATTGATATGGATGACTGTTGTTTCTCTTGGCATTTTTCTATTTGTCTTTTAAAAACTAGAGTGTAATTATGCTCATCTAATTGTAGAAGTATTCAAATTTAACCATATTCTCTGAACTCTGAACCGTTTTCTAGGAATAGCCATTGCACACACATTCATTGAACTAGAGTACTCTAGGAGGTATCATAGGCTTGACATCAGAAGATCTGGAGTCTATTCATTATGTGGGCAACTATTTGAAGCAATCTTGGGTTAATCACTTTCATCTCCTATTTCCAAAGTATAGTATATAACCCCTACACTGCCTTCTACAAGTGCTGAATTGAAACATTAAGTATCAATGGCATCCAATTTTTGCCACCAGGGAGTTATTTTATTAGCACCTCCCCTCCCCGGCCCCACAACATTGCCATTGCTGCTATGTAATTTTTTTCACACTGTATTTTTAACTAACAATTATTTTCTCCATTTTAATGAATCAAAGGTGTATTTCACTATAGTTCTAATAAATCCACAAAGAGCCTGGGCACGGTGGCTTATGCCTGTAATCCCAGCACTTTGGGAGGCCGAGGTGGGTGGATCACATGATCAGAAGATCGAGATCATCCTGGCCAACATGGTGAAACTCTGTCTCTGCTAAAATACAAAAACAAACAAAAAAATTAGCTGGGCGTGGTGGCACATGCCCGTAGTCCCAGCTATGTGGGAGCCTGAGACAGGGGAATCACTTGAACCTGGATGTGGGGAGAAGGGGGTTGTAGTGAACCGAGATCTCACCACTGAATTCCAGCCTGGTGGTAGAGCAAGTCTCTGTTTCAATAAATAAATAAATACACAAAGGACATTGATGTTTTAATTTGCCTGTAAAATATCTCAAATAAAGGCATGATTTCCATTGAATCTGATTAAATATTTTAAGTAACTCTCAGTTACCAAAGTTAAATGACTGAATAACTCAGAGACGCCCGTGTCATTTCAGAGACTCCAGGTTGAAAACTCTGCCAAGAACAGTAGAAAGGAGTGAGCCTTTGTTTATGAGTACAGAGAGATTCTTCACATTCTCAATTCTGAGAATAAAATGCATTTTAAATCACCTCAAGTCCTTAGAGGTGAGGGGAAAATGTCATTAGAATACAAAATCCTCTCTGGGAGGAACTCCTCATATACCTTTGTAATCAAGGAACCAGAAAGCATTTGTTGTAGAGTAGGTAGCCCCTTGTGTAGCAGAAAAATAAATGTTGAGAATGAGAGGGGTGAGGCGTGGGAACACAGTTGTCAGGACACTAAGGTGGAGTAGTCAGTTACAGGGTGGATCATCAGAAGCTCCCAGTGACATCTATGACAACGGCCATCCACCCACTGGTGACATCTGGGACCATGGTAACACCAGTAGATCTCATAAAGTCATGAGATCTTTCTGTGAAGGACATAATGTCAGAGTCTTTCTCCTTTGATTCTGATGTTGAAATGGTTTTTGGAGTCATTCAAACGTGGGATTAAATCTGACTCCACCATTTATCAGTTATGTGAATTTGGTTGAGTTAAATTCTCTCTTCCTCTATTTCCTGGGTATGAAATGGAAATAACCACCTCATAGGGTTAGAGAGAGATGATGAATGTTGAAAGCCCCTCACATCATAGACATGTGAAAAATATCAGGTCCTTTCTCACTCTTACAATAGGTTACACAAAACAGATCAGGCTGATGGCCTCAGACACATCTCTCTAGGCTCTACAGTTAAGCTAATACCTACTAAACTAATGATGAAGGTTTTTAGCATCCCACTTAATGTTACTGTAAATGACTAAGTCTCCACATAGCTAAAATAAGTTCTGTTGAATAATCAAGATGACTTTTGCTTTTTTTTTTTTTTTAAACCAGCTCCTTGTACTATAATTCAATAAAAACTTTGGCAAGAATTCAGATTTGTTTAGACTTTGGAAGAACCCATGAAGATCACCATCCCTGCACAATAGCATTGAGCCACCATCATCCCCCAGCCCTACATTTATTATTCTTTGAGGTGGAGAGAGCTATGCCAAATGCTAGGCTAAGCTATGACGAGGACCATTTCTCAGAACAGTTCTCCACCATGGAACTGACGCATAAAAAGCAGGCACCTATTCCACAAGCCTCCCATTCACAAAGCTAAGAGACAGACATTTTATTACAATGCTGGTTAGATGCCAAACAAAGATAAAAAATAAACAAAAGTTTTCTTAGGCAAACAAGCCCTGTCTGGTTAGCATATGCTTGACACAGAAATAACCGTCCTTTCCATCCCTTCTCTGGAGGGAGAAACATCAGTGGCTCAGAAAAGGAAAAGAATGTGGCTTGTAAGAAACACATTTTCGTCAAGCTGAGCAAACATGGCTTTGACGTCAGGGAGGGAGTATACACATGGGTAACAAAAGAGATGTACACCCATAGGGATTTTGTGGTACCTGGGCGACTGCCCAGAGCACTAAATCCTAGAGTTAAGAATCCCTTTGAAGACCCTTCACAATGCCTGGGAATTTCAAAGAATATCCTCGTAATTCAGAAAATCCTCCAAATGTCATTTTACCTTGTTCTGCCTCCCCATTGTGCTGGCTGTCCCTGGTGACACACTGCAGCCCAGCCATCGCCTGGGGGAGGGAGTGGGTTGCAAGCAGATGTGCACATCTGGATCACCTGCCGCTAACCTATCAGGCCCCAGCTTCCCCGTGGCTTTGGCTTCCACAGGACATTTCTGGGGGTGGCCTCCTCTCTGAGGTAACTCAGTCTTTTAGAATGAGAGTTTAACTACTGATTAAAACATTCTGTGATGTTCAGGCTGTTCAGTAAACTACACTTAGTCCTCTTTGGGGTATGGAATCTTGCTCATTTCCTTGCATGTAAATAATTGATTCTTGGATTGTAATCTTCCTAACAAATTTTAAAATGGAGAATACATAGCTTGGGGTATTGGGAGAACTAAGAGCATCTTTCGTATTCTGCTTATATAAGTAACCTAGGCAAAAGGCAGCTTTGATTCTAATTCTACCTTTCCTCTGTGGGTTTTACACACAGTTCCTCTGAACACAGAAGGAAATTCAATATCTACATGAGTGACATTCAACTCTGTCCTGCCTTATTCAGTTCTTTTGTTTTCAATCATTAAATGGCGAGTATACAATGACATTGCACATCTGTTTCTGGGCTGGGAAGATCAGTAAGGATGGGGGTGATTGAGAGCTACATTAGGTGAAACAATTACAAAGAAATGTTAAAAAGTATAAGTGTACCATTTCCCCATTTAACCTAATATATCCAGCATTTGGAAAAGGATAATGTGAGGCTCGGTTGATCTGGTGACTTTTGGTGATGCATTAAAGTCAAACAAATGGCACACTTTACAATAACCTAGCTGGAAAGATTGCCTGCTGGGAGAGGTGTCTATGAGTGACGGCAAAAGCCACTGGCATTTGATGGCTGAGTTTGCCCCTGTGTGACTTTGAATGTGTGAGTGCTTCTTTATGCTTTGTCTTTAAAAACAGCCTGGTATTTTAATTAGAATTTGGCATACTTTTCTGTATGGGATTCTAATTATCTAAAAGACCTTTGGTAATTTTTTAAAGCAACAGACTTATTTCTAAGTAGCTTAAGCACTAGAAGAAACTAATATATTAATATTCAGCCCGATGGAAATGCAATTTCTAGTTTGAAGAACCAACATATGTTAAAAATTGCAAAAGTCAAAGTCCTCCAAGCAAGGTTAACTTGCTCTTTAATACACTGAGTGTACATATTTAGAAGTCTGGGGATTTACAATTGGCAAGAGGACTATAACTTTCTTTTTTTTTTTTCTGGTTTGGTTTGTGTAAATTTGTAGTGCAAGTGTTTCATTTCTCTACACATTTGCATTTAATTTGCTGCTGATTTTAATGTGAAACAAAGAAAAAAATTAGTTGGTAAAGAAATCCTGTTTCAGAGTAAAGGCATTACATTTTGAGGACCATGCTAAGATTTTCAGTTCTATGTTGAAACAATGCTATAATCTCAAGGAAGTATGTGCAAAACCCTGCTCAGAGCATGAATTTTGACCTTAAAGTAAGCATTCTAAGGATTCCAAATGGTTGAGAGCCCAATTCTGCATTATAAAATAACACTTTGTCTTTATCTCTGTCTTACTTCATTGTTTAGAAGTGCAGTCTATCACTTTCTACCCAAATTCTCATAGTCTTTTTCTTAATCACTGGTGTGAAAGACAAGGCTTCTACCTTATAACAAGAATGACAGCATACATACTCTTTTTTCTTTTCTTCTACCTTTAACTTTTATAGAGCTTTTTTTCTTAAAAAAAAAAAAAAACTTGTTACAATGAACTGAATGTTTGTGCTCCCCAAAAATTTTTGTGCCTTTATAAAAGGGCACTAATAGAGACCCTTCTTACTTTCTTTCCACTATGTAAAGATACAACAAGAAGTCATCAGTCTGCAACTCATAAAAAGGCTCTCACTGTTACCCAACCATACTGTCACCCTGATCTTAGACTTCCAGCCTCCAGAACTGCAAGAAAAGAAGTTCTATTGTTTATAAGCTATGGTTACTTTGTTATAGCAGCTTATTCCAAGACACTTGCCACTTGAGAAACCAAAAGAGGGGAAGGCAAATCATTAAAAGAAAGTAGTATGATGCTGCAGTGATGTTTAGGTTTGGAGTGATTTACAGATTGCCTTTGGGAAAATTTGGGAAATCTTACATATTAGAAATTTGACTCCATAAGGATATTTTTTGGTTATTAGGGTCAGTGTCTTAGAGATGAATCTGGCAGCCATTCAAAGAACAGAAATCGTGAAACTTGAAGCATCTTCTCTACTTTAAAGGAGCATATGCAGTGGAAATTTGGGATGAACTTTATCAGGCGGTGAGAGTGCATGGACTCTCCGTGGACTACTCTGGGCTCAACTAATCCTAGCAGGTGTCCCCCCAGCCACACTGAACACAAGACAGCCTATCATGGGGTGAGGATAAAAATAGAGAGGAAAAGGACACATTTTTGTTGTCACTGTTTATGGAACCCAACTCTTTGGTCTTCAAAGGTCTTAGCCTCATAGAGCTGTAGGCTGTTTTTCATTTATTCCCCTAAAAGAATGTGGAGGGGGAAATATTACAAATATCCCCTGCTTTGGCGTTGTTTGATTTTTAAAAAAATTAATAAAAACAGCTTCTAGCAGCTGGTTGAAACAATTATGCTCTTCACAGAAATCTTTGCAGATGACACTGAATGTTAAGAAAATAATTCTTTCAATTAGTGTGTGGCCGCTGCACCTGTGAACTGTAATCATCCAAGGAAACATATCCGTGAGTGTCATTGAGAACAATTCAGGAATTCATCTACTCTGCCTTATTCTATTGCCATTCACACAGATGTTAATCCCAGGGGTGCACACACTGAAAGGGCCACCCGCCTGTATCCCAGGAGCATGAGAAACCTGAGTGCAGATCAGGAAAATTATTAATTTCCAATTGTCTGCCATCAGTATAATTTCTCTTTGTTTATAGGGCCACCATATTTTGTTGTTGTTGTTGTTGTTTCCCAAGGAGCATTAGCATGCAGTTGATTTACTGTTCTGTGCATGCCCATATAACAGAAAACAAGTTTTGTTGTTAAACATATTTGTATTCTATTTGCCACTTCATTTCCAGTATTTTTTAGTAGTTTTCTAGAATTTTTTTAAAAAAGTTTTTCACTAACTTTTAGCTTTCTAGAAGTTTTTTAAAACTTTTTTCACTTACCAATTAAGAGATTAAGACTGCTTCTTTTTTAGTATACATTTCTGTTTCTTATATCTTACCCAGCCTGTGTTATTCTATTATGACAGCAAAAATGGACTAAGACAGAAAGTCAATATTAGTTTTACTTTGTGCATCAAGTATTAAATTCCTGAATAACAAACCCCTCCAATCATAATGACTTAAAACAACTACCATGCATTAATGCTTACAAGTATGCAAGTCAGCTGATGATTCTGCTGGTATGGGCAGGCTCAGCTGATCTCGGCATGGTTTACTCATTTAGCTGTGGTCAGCTGGTGGTTCAGTGGGCTGGCTTAGTCTAGGTTGCTCTTGCTTACGTGTCCAGTGATTTGCTGGCCATTGATTAGAGTGATGAAGATGGCCAAGTCACATTGTCTTACATCATGCAGAGGGCTAGCCCAGGCTCATTCAGAGTGACAAACGGGTTTCCAAGGGTGCCAGAAGCAGCATGGAAGACATATTAAGGTCCAGGCACAACTGTCAGGTGGCCCATTATGTGATGTTTCATTGGTCAAAGGAAGTCATAAGGTCATTCCAGATTAAAGAAGCAGGGGAATAGACTCTACCTTTTAATAGGAGGAGCTGGAAAATCACGTTGTAAAGAGTACAGGTGAAGCATAGGGCAGAGTGGAGAATTGAGACTATTTTTGCAATCACATTTAAAACATTTTTAAATCATTATCTAGAAAGTAAAATGTCATATCTTTGCACCTTATTGAACGTGGGAAACCTCGTCCATGAATCAGTTATTCCCTAATAATCACTTAGATCTACCTCAATATATCATAACCTCTAAGGCAACATTGTGGAATAGGAAAAAAACTGTGTTATAAAAAGAGGGCTTGGGAAGCTGAGGCAGGTGGATCACCTGAGGTCAGGAGTTCACAACTAGCTTGACTAATGTGGTAAAACTCCATCTCTACTAAATACAAAATAATTAGCCAGGTGTGGTGGTGCATGCTTGTAATCCAAGCTACTTGAGAGGCTGAGACAGGAGAATCACTTGTACCTGGGAGGTGGAGGTTGCAGTGAGCCAATGTGGCACCATTGCACTCCAGCCCAGGCAACAGGAGCAAAATTCAATCTCAAAAAAAAAAAATGTTGGAGGGTGGGCTGGGCTGGACATGGTGGCCCACACCTGTAATTTCAGTACTTTGGGAGGCTGAGGTAGAAGGATCACTTGAAGCCAGGAATCTGAGACCAGCCTGGGCAACACAGCAAGATCCTATCTCTAAAATAAAATTTAAAAACTTAGCTGGGAATGGTGGTATGCACCTGTAGTCCCAGCTACTCAGCAGGCTATGGCTGTACAATTGCTTGAGTTTAGGAGATTGAGGCTCCAGTGAGCTATGATTGTGCCACTGCACTTCAGCCTGGGGGACAGAGTGAGAACATGTTTCAAAATAAAAGTAGCTGAGGAAATACTGGTGAAGAATTTCTCAAATTCTTTCATATGTTATTGTGCCTATGAATGGCCTTGGCATTTCCCAATCATATTTGACCTTTTTTCATGGAGTCACATGTATTCCAAGGAGAGTGCTGCTCAGGATGTTTCCGATAACGAACATTCACCCACCAGTGGCAAGAAATGGCATACTATAATTAGAGACAGAATGATAAAATGAACAAAAGTAAGAGGGGTCTTTTCATTCCCATAACATTCTCAGCTTTCCCTATGAGGGAAGTTCCCAGAAATAAATGCCTCTATATAGTGTCTTCGAGTCCTTATTGTTGGGAGGGTTCTTAGAAGTCTCATAATGAGAAATCTGATTTTACATGCCCACATGGCTTGCCCAGTGCTACACTGCCAGTATGTATCACAATTAGGTATCACAGCTTCAGCTCATTTATGAAGTGGGTACTCAACAAAAGGTGAGTTTAAAAAAATTCCTTTCTTAGTATGAAAGTAGCATTCTTGGTTTTAGCAATTAAGGTAACTTAGTCATAAGGATGTTCCTATCTTTGTGACACTGGGCAAATGACCATTCTGGCTTCAGTTCCTTTATTAGCAAATTAAGAAACTTAAACTAATAGGGTTATCATTAGAAATTTATTCATCACTTACTGTGCAATTGGTTAAGTTAACCAGCTCTTTCAGGCACTAAATCATCTAGCAAATATTGTACTCCTATGATGTGGTAGCAGTTTTTCCAAGAACTGGTCTGCAGAGAAGGCATCTGTTCCTATGGAGCTGCCATTTTAAGGGGGAAGACAGGAGTGTCTGATGATAAGGAAATAACTATGATTAAGAAAATGTGAATAGTGACAAATACAACTATAGCTGTTTTATTCATTATCATGGACCAGAAAGTTACCTGTCACATTGCTATATCTTATCATGTTTTAAATTAGTGAAATAAATTAGGGAATAGGGCAGTGATCTGATGGGCTACTTTTACATTAAGAGGTTGGATATGCCACAAAAAAGTGACATTTAAGCTAATTTAAATGATGAGACCAGCGTACAAACTTCAGAGAGTATCCCAGGAAGATGAAACAGCCCAGATAAAGGCCTCACGAGTATTTGAGAAATGGAAAAGAGTAAATATGAATAAGACTGAGTGGATGATAGGTCAAATCGTGACCAGGTAAAGCTGGAGTCAAGACCTGAGACCAGATCATGTAAGACTTTCAAAGCCAGGGGAAGGCATTAATCTGGGTTTTATTCTAACTTCTGAGTAAAGTTTTAAGCAGGGGAGTGATATGATCTAATTTATGTTTTAAATGTAATAATCTATAGTATAGCACATAGATTATAGGGAACAAGAATAGAAACAAGAAGATCAGTTCCTGGGCTATTGCAGTGGTTTTTAGGTAAGAGATGATGGTAGCTTGCCCCCAGCGTGGTGGTGGCAGGGATGCAGAGAAGTGAACATATTTGAGAGCTGCTTTGGAAGTAGAGTTGAGATGACCTGGTGATGATGCATTAAATGTGGGCAGTACAAGAAAGAAAGGAAACATAATCCCTAGGTTTGGAGTTTGGAGCAATTGGACAGATGTGGTTTTATTTATTCAAGAAAACGGGTGTACTGGAAATAAAGAGTTCTGTTTTAGCCATATTAGGGGTGTATGGCATATTGTATATTCTAAAGTGGCCAGAATGCTCCTCTGCACTGTGAACTTGCTGTTTATCCATCAGGAGATGTAGTCTCATCCCCGTTCTACAAATTTGGATTGGTCTTAGAGACTTGATTACAGCCAGTAGAAGCCTATGGCAGTGATGCTGCCTGACTTCTAAGATTAGGTCAGAGGAAGCCTTGCAGAGAAACACTTGCTCTCAGGTTGGTCATCTTGGGCCTCTCTCTCTTAGAGCCCAGTTGCCACAATAAGAAGCACAAGCCACATGAAGAGGCCCCATATGGGTGTTCTGGTTGACAGTTCCAGCTGAGCCCAGCCTTTTAGACATCCCAGCCCAGACACCAAACATGAGAGTGAAGCCTCCAGATGATTCTAGTCCCCAGTCATTCAAGTCATCCTGGCTGTTTGAGTTTTTCCAGCCAAGGCCCCAGACGTCACAGAATAGAAATAAACAAACCTTGCTCTGACCTGTCCAATTCCCTGACCCACTGAATCTTGAGTGTAATGAACTCATTACGATTTTAGACCACTAAGTTTTGAGTGGTTCATTACTCAGAGACACATAGAGCTGTGTAAGGTGATTTCACTAGATATCCAAGCAGAGATATAAGTAGGTTGTTGGGTATTTAAGTCTTAATTTTTAAGCAGTAGAGAAACAGATTTGAGAGTTTCAGTATGGGTCAAACTGAGAGCAATTAGGGAGAAGTCAAGGGGTCTCAGTATCCAGAAGAACACTCCAATATGTAGAGTTCAAGCAGAGTGAATGGAGTTGGCAAAGTGACTTTCCTAAGTATGGAAACCATACATCCCAGCTTGCCCAGGACAGCTCTTGTTACATCTGTTGGTTTAGCATTACATCTGTTGCTAACTTTTTAAACAATGTACTCTCATTAATAGTTGCACTAAAATGAGCAGAAATGGGAAGACCCCTATTTTGTACTTCTATCGTCTGTTGTGGTGACATCTGTAGTGCATAAATGTAGGTGTAAGTTCATACCTAAACAGGCAGTTACATCTGATATTCCACTAGTAATGGATAATCCATCCTCCTTTCCCAGCTGATTCTAGAATATACATAATACTCCCTTTCTAGACAGGATGCAGTTCTAATAAACTGTGTAAGGACACAGTGACCAGAACCAGTGGTAGTGAGACACATACTCAGTGCTGTTGCTCCTGTCAGTCACTTGTTCGTGTCCTGTGAAATTGCCAAGGCCTTGGGGCTAACACTTGATATGGTCAAAAGGAAACCTATGCGATGGGAAACAGAGGCCAAGCAGTCCTGCCTGTAGAGACAGTCAGAGGGCTCTTATTATAGTGGGCAACTGTTTTACAGTAGGATGTATTTACTTTTTACATGTTAGGTTATACTTCTAAAATTTTATAATAAACCCTATAGCAGCAATGAGCTCAAAGGTAAAAGTACATGTTTAGTTAAAAAGTAAGACTTGAATGTATGTTGAAAAGTAAAGTGGTAAGAGTGTAACTTGCAAAATATATATATTTTGACAATATCTACCATCTGTCATGGGGCCATCATAATATTCATGATCACATGAAAGATAGACAATAAAAATCTGCTGAGAAGGCACAAATGTCTACTTCCAAAGACAGTAGTTATTCTAAGAAGGCTAATCTGCTAAAAACTACGTAACACTTGAAGCTGCAGAAGATGGGTTTACATGTCACTCTGTGAAGTATGATTTTTCTTATAGGTTAAATGGCTGCTATTCTAAATTAACTTCACTCATTCTTTAAACAGCTTTGTTGAGGTAAAATTGGCACACAATAAGCTAAATGCATTTATAGTGCACAATTTATAAGTTTTGACATACATATATATCCGCAAAACCATCCCCACAATCAAGATAATGAGCATATCCATCACCCCAATAGTCTGTACATGCCAATTTATGGAGCACAGGATTTTCATGTTGGGCTCACTTTCTCTGTAGTGATTTGTGTGAATAGCTGAGGGCAAAATTCTTGCTTAATCACCGTATTCTCCACCACTACACAGTCACAATAAGGAAATTCTAGCTTTACCTAAGAATGTCCTTATGAAGCAATTAGGGTGTTAATTTATTAAATCTCAACCCTTGAGCATACATCTTTTTAATATTCTGTGTGATAAATATACATAATGTATTTCTGCTGCATCTTCAAGTATGATGGTTACCTTGAGGAGAAGCACCTAGTGATTGAGTTGTAAGCTGTACTTACAACCTTTTTTTCTAGGACTCTAGTTTTTACTTTAAGTATTGACTGACAGAAACATATGGTTATTTGGACTTGTTTGCTTGGCAGGGATTTTCTTGAAAATAAATGAAATAGATTTGTCATTTGAAGGAAAGCTACTTAACTGTATTTGCTACTAAAGTTTTAGCTTTCATTAAAAATTAAAATTTTGGAAAACTCATATCTGACATTGTGATCTAGAAATCTCCGAATATTCTGAAGAAATAAGTGATGATATTAGAAAATGTGATTTTGAAAATTATTTTGTTAAAAAAAGTGTCAACATTTGGAAGATGTACATACTTTAATGAACCAATATTTTCTTAATGACCAATGCATGATTTTACAAAACCATGCATGAGTAAAAAATATTTATTCAAAGTGGAAATAGACCCCTTGATGCTGATGCAACAGACTTGAGTTCATTAATATGATTTTCGATTCCATAGTGTAACCATCATTTAAGAAACCTTTCCACTGAGCATGGTGGCTCGGTCCTGTAATCACAGCACTTTGGGAGGGCAAGGCAGATGGATCATTTGAGGTCAGAAATTTGAGACCAGCCTGGCCAACATAGCAAAACTCCATCTCTACTAAAAATTACAAAAAATTAGCCAGGTGTGGTGATGTACGCCTGTAATCCCAGCTACTCAGGAGGCTGAGGAACAAGAATCGCTTGAATCTGGAAGGGGTAGGTTGCAGTGAGCCAATATTTTACCACTGCTCTCCAGCCTCCAACCTAGGCAACAGAGCAAGAATATATAAAAAAAAAAAAAAAAAAAAAAAAAAAAAACTTGAGAGAGAGAGAGAGAGAGAAAAGAATCAGCCTCATCAAATTTTGGTATGGTATCAAAGAAGAGCATTCTCAGTTATCCAAAAGCCTATTAAAAATACTCAGTCCCTTTTCCAGCTGCATATCTCTGTGAATTTGGATAATTTTGCTTGCTTCAATAACAACTAAAAACCTTAATGTAACAGATTGAATCCAGAGGCAGATAAAAGAATCCAGCTTTCTTCTATTTAGCTAGACATAAAAGAGATTTGTGAAATTGTAAACATTCGGGGTCCTCAAAATACTTAAATGTAGAAACGGTCCTGAGACGAAAATTGCAAGAACCTCTGTGGGTTTAACAGTGAGTTAACTCCAGGTATGTTGTATGTTATTTGATTCTCAAAGGAATCCTGAGAGGTAGGCTTTATCCCCATTTTCTAGGTGGGGATAAGAATCTCAGGTTAAAAAACTTCCCTAAGGATTTGTTCCTTTGATTCTCTCATGCCAAAATGCATGGCTTCTCAGAATTCATGTTAAGGCCCAGTTAGTCTCATCAAGGATAATGATAACAGAGGGACACAGACTAAAAGTTTGGTGGGATATCACCTTGGCCACTCTGCCACCTCATTCCTCAAGGTAATTTCTAGAGAAAAGTTCAGTACTTATGAGAGACAAAGCCCAATTTCCCGGGCTTCTAGGAGCTGGGACTTGACTGTGGCAGTGGCTGGCTTTTCCTACTCGGTATTGACAGTAATCAGTCATCACAACAGCTTCCCAACCCTGCAGCCCTGCATTGATTGGCTCCCCTCATGCCTCCATCTCCAGCTGTCCTCCTCCACCCAGGCCTCTTCTCTCCCTCCAGCATCACATCAGAGTGATACACAATCTCCAGCCAAAGCCCTACAGTCACTCCTTTTCTGCCACACCCTCATCAGCTTCTGCTGGACCCCTCACTTCCCCCAACCAGAGCTGCCCTGTAGAACACCCCCCCAGTGGGCTCTTGCTCTGGTTCTTTCTTGTTAGGAGACTTTTCTGTGGATGCATTCAACATCCTTTTTTCCTTATTTGGGACCTGACTTCCCCTCTTGATGCCATTTTCCTCCATCTTAAGAACAGAATGTGTCTTCTTGAGCTCCCAGAATTCTGGGGGAAGGGAGGCCAAGAGGAATCCAACTTCATCTGCTAGATCCAGGACCAACCTCCATTTATCCTCCACACAGAGCCTTCACCATGTGCTAAGTTAAGCCCTCTTTCTCCCATCCTTGGCAGTGCATCTAATGAGGCAGTGCCTCTCATGGCTGCAAGACCACCCACATAGTCTTTTGGGGTCTCTCTTCCAGTTTCTTCTGCACCCCATACCTTTCCTCTTCCTGGGTGATTTCACTTAAAATTATTTTATGTTAGCCTTATTTTTTTCAGTGCTATGACAGGTAGAAACTGGTGTACTAATCTGTTCTCATGCTGCTAATAAAGAAATACCCAAGACTGGGTAATTTATAGAGAAAAGGAGATTTAATGGATTCACAGTTCCACATGGCAGGGGAGGCCTCACAATCATAGGGGAAGATAAAGGAGGGGCAAAGTCCTGTCTTACATGGTAGCAGGCAAGAGGGCATGCGCAGGGGAATTGCCCGTTATAAAACCATCAGATCTCATGAGATTTATTTACTGTCATGAGAATAACATGGGAAAAACCTACCACCATGATTCAGTTACCTCCAACCGGGTCCCTCCCATGACATGTGGGGATTATGGGAGCTACAATTCAAGGTGAGATTTGGGTGTGGACACAGCCAAACCATATTACATGGTAACGAGTAAGAATATATTACTCTTGCCCTCATGAAGCTTATAATCTGCTTTAGTTTCTATATTCATATTGATTGCTCATCCAAAGAACTTGCTCAAGGCCATTTAATAGACATAAAGAAAATGTTTGATTAAAAAACGATCTTCTTTTTACTAAGTTTTTGCAGTTATTCCAATATACATATTCAGAACATGTGTATATTCATAAAGAAACTCTATATTCCCTTTTCTGGTTTCTCTAGCCCTTTAATCATTTTAGTATTTATAGTGCTTTTATTACTATGCAATATTTCACATATGCATCTGCTCCTAAAGTACACTTTGAATATCCTAAGGGAAAGACCTATATCTAACTCACCTTTTTTTCCTTCCCACCTTTTCCTAGTACCAACAGCTGCTGAGTACATCTAGAATGACTGATACCTCTTGCTGATCAATATAATAATATATTTTATGGATTATTATTTACAAAATTATATAAATGAAAGACATAGTAGTTTACTAATGCAAGACATGGTTATTATTACTATTGTGCTGTTTCTTTGATAACAAGACATACTTTTATTAACTATTTTTGCAGCTCAAGTTCCTTCTCTCTTTCTCTTGTACGTACAAAGAAGAACAACTCTCAGCTAAGTAACAGGGTTGTTTCAAATATTCTTAGGAAGTTAGAATCAGCTCCAAATAATACTGGCTATGGGTGTATAATACCTGGGGCGGTGGGGATTATAGATGTAAATACTTTGAGCAAATTCATGTTTTAAGGATGTGGTATACGTACAGACTTTAGACCTTGTCCTATTGTTTAATTTTCACCTTCCTCCAATCCCTGTCTAAGAAGGAAACCCTCAAAAGCCTCATAGGTCAAGAAAGGTCTTTAAATAGAAAGCTCTTTTCTGAGCCCCTTTTGATATTCAGTGGGCAAAATGTACCCTTTCTGGTTGGGAACAAAACCCACAAGCTATGATCAAGGAATTCATTGGAGAATGTGGTTTCCCTCTGGAGGAAGCATAATTCACATGTACCTTGTCCATGTTAGAAGAGGACCAGAGACATGCTGTGGGTGTGTTTGGATGACGGACACATTTCTCAGTAGAGGATCTTTCATACACCTATCGCCACTTACCTGAGTGTCAGAACCAGCGCTTCATCCAAGTTATTCCACTGGCCTCACTATGGGGCTGACCAGAAGACCTGTGATCTGTGTAATGAGAAAATCATTTGGTGTGTCTCAGTGTTTGCATAAGATTTTTTTTGAGTGCTAAATGTGAGTGCTCTATATCATTGCCAGAACATTGGCAAGACACAGACATCTCCACAGAAAACTATCTCATCTTTTAAGTTTTCCTCATTGTTCACAAAACCTACATGGGTGCTCACTAATTTCTCCCATCTGAAATTTGGGCAGTGGTCCTGAGATCTTCCCATTAGTAATTCCACACTGAAAATGTCATTATTAACTGAAGACAGATTATACCACCCAAACATCCTCATGTGTCTTTCATTTAGTTTCTTTAGCATTATGATTAGAATAAATGGCCCAGCTCCTACTTGCAGCTTCCATAGAGGAGCACCAGGCCTTGCCATGTTGGGTGAGAGAAGATCGCCCATGCCTTTATGGCAAAATATAAAATGAATGACAGGCAGTTTCCAACAGGAGTAAAAAATCACCTCTTTCAAAAAAAAAAATCACAAAGCTCCAATCAAGGACCTTGATGACAAGTGAAATTAAATAAAACATGAGTGATGAAACACTGTAATATGTTTACCGTGAGTTAGTCCAGACAGCTGATAATTAATTGTTGTCCAAACAGCAACTTGGCAGTAGATGACTGTAACCAGAACACAGAGCAGTACTTAGTTAAAAGCCCTAATAAGGTTTTTGCTATTTTTGAAGACTCACTTTCAAGGGGAGGAAAAGATAGAGGAAAACCATGGACCTTCCGTGCTCCTGGGCTGCCTGCAAGTCTGTATTCTGACCCATTGTTGGCTTTTTGCTTTTACATTCCTTTCTGCTGTGGTAATGCTATTTGTGCTGTGCAGTCCCAAAGCAAATGTCTGTGTGTGTTTTATCCTGGGCTACCACCCACAGAACCTACGAAATCTGAAAACAAATAAATGCAGATGCACACAATTTAAGTAAGTTAAAAAACATGTTCTTATTTATCTGGCTAGATTCTTACACTTAAAATAGCTTTGGTTTGAATCTTCTTCAGCCTCCTGTTTTTCCTGAATTTGAAAGCTATCCTGCAGAGAAGAAAGATAGCATTTAGAAAAGGAAACAGATTCCTCAGATGAACTTAAATAAAATGCGCATATAAAAAGAAACCAAGAACTAAAAGGAGGCCTTGGAGATTTCCTGTTTGGAGTCTCAGTTTCCTTACCTGTCAAATAAGATTGGACCAGATGATCGCTCTGGTTCCTTCAGCAATCCTGCTTCTTAAACTATTACTGACATAGCATTCAAAGAATGTGTGGAAGCTAACGCCAAACATGTATAATTTAAATGCCACTTAGAAGTAGAAGAAATTGGCTTCGTGTGGTGGTTCACACCTGTAATCCCAGCACTTTGGGAGGCCAAGGCAGGCAGATCATTTGAGGTCAGGATTTTGAGACCAGCCTGGCCAACATGGTGAAACCACATCTCTACTAAAAATACAAAAATTAGCCAGGCATAATGGCATATGCCTGTAGTTGCAGCTACCTGGGAGGCGGAGGTGGTAGAATTGCTTGAACCTAGGAGGCAGAGGTTGTAGTGAGTTGAGATCACTCCACTGTACTCCAGCCTCGCTGACATAGCGAGACCCTGTCAAAACAACAGCAACAACAACAACAAAACAGAAGTAGAAGAAATGATCATAAAACATAACCTCCTAATCTGAATTTCTCCTATGGCTTTCATAGTTTGTATACAGAGGTAATAGAGCTAAACCTCAGATAGCCAGAAGTTTGTTAATTAGACTTCCTAGCTAATGACACACTAATAAGTATAGGTATGTGCCTACCCCTTTCTTTTTGGAATTTTTCTTTTCTTTTTTTTTTGAGACAGAGTTTCGCTCATTACCCAGGCTGGTGTGCAATGGCGCGATCTCGGCTCACCGCAAGCTCCGCCTCCTGGGTTCAGGCAATTCTCCTGCCTCAGCCTCCTGAGTAGCTGGGATTACAGGCACGCGCCACCATGCCCAGCTAATTTTTGTATTTTTAGGAGAGACAGGGTTTCACCATGTTGACCAGGATGGTCTTGATCTCTTGACCTCGTGATTCACTCGCCTTGTCCTCCCAAAGTGCTGGGATTACAGGCGTGAGCCACCGCTCCCAGCGGAATTTTTCTTATTTTCTATCTTTATCCCCATTTTGGTTTGAATGTATACCCACAAACTCATGTTGGAATTTAATTGCCATTGTAACAACAGTAAGAGATGGGGCCTTTAAGCAGTGATTAGATCTTAGTGGCTCTATCCTGGTGAGTGAATGGATTATAGCTGTTAGTACAGGAGTGTGTTAGTTCTCATGAGAGTGGCTTTGATAAAAAAGCAAACCCTCTCACACCTGCTCTCTTGCCTTCTGCCTTCTGACATGCGATAACCCTAACCAGATACTGATGCCATGTTCTTAAACTTCCCAGCCTCCAGAACGATGAGCGAAATAAACTTCTTTTGCCCATAAATTATCCAGGCTGATATTCTGTTATAGCAGCAGAAAAGCAGCTAAGACAATACCATTCCCCTTCTACCTCATAAGCACCCATTCTGTGCATGTTCTTGCATTTCAACTTTCACTTATTTTTATAAAATATGCATCCTAAAAAATATATTTTTAAAAATTTTATGTAAAATTTATATAAAATCTATGTTTATATTTTTATATATTAATTGCTTCTGATCACTGCATAGTATTATGCTGATTGGATATATGCTCCATTTTGTTTATGTATTTTCTTATTGATGGACCTTTTCACTGCTTTGATTTTCACCCAGAACTCTGTAAACAAATTCTTATATAAATCTCCTTCATTATCTATACAGAAGTTACCATAGAGCATTTACTCAGGAATAGAATTGCTGGATTTTAGGGTATGTGCATATTCAAGTGCACTAGCTGCTCACCAAAATGAATTCAGAAACCCACTTCAGTCTATGTCTCTTTCTGTTTTCACATCCCATCTTTAGTTTAATTTCTAATTCTTGACAATTAATGGGCTAAATGGCGTTTACTGTTTGAATTTCCATCTCTCCAATTATTCTTGAGGTTGAATTTGTCTTATAAATGTAACAATGCTGTGTTCACTATACAATTTTCTATTTCTAGACACAGAGGAAGGCCATAGTTTACAGCTTCCCTTGCAGCTAGGTTGTGGCCATGTGAATTAGTCCTGGCCAATGGAATGTGGGTGTGATTGTAATATTATCATTTATTATATTCTGAGAGATGCCCAAACTGTTTGTGTAGTTATCCTTACTCCCCTCTCTCCCATTTTCCCTCTATACAATTAGGAGGGGTGTGTGTAGGGGGGTGCATCAGGGATCCTTTCTCATTTGTGACTTGAAAAATGTACTATTAGCAAACATCACCATCATCCTGGCCCAGAGGTTAAGAGACTCTAAAGTATAACAGTATGGTGCCCTTGTTGCCCTAGCCAAAACCTGACGTATAAAGTAAGTGGGAAAATGTTCTACTTGTGAAAGTTTCTTCTAGCTCAGGAAGTTTTTATGGAATTTTGTCAAGATTCAAAGAGGAACAAAAGTAATGAACTTCTGTTTTCAGAGTAGGGCTATATAGTTCTACACTATCTGTAGTTGTCACTGTTGTATAATCAGATTAGTGGTTTTAGCCTTTACTAGAAACAAACAAGAAGAAGGGATCTGGCTTGAGCCAGATAATAGTAAAAATATTGCATTTACAATGCTACATGTGGTAGTGTATCCCTTAGAGAAAGTATCTTCATTCAACTAAGAATCAAGATATTATTAGTAAGGAGGTGTATGAGTCCCATGCAAGTCATTGTCCAGCTTATCACCACAGTTGCTGGAAATGCTTCTAAGTTTTAGTAACTTAAGAAATATAATTTTATCTACATCTGAGAGGAGGGAATAACACTCTTTCTTTGAAAACAACACAGACCATTTTATTCATTTTCTTGAGTACTTCATAATCATTATCCAATACTGGGCACGTTTCCTTAGTCTCAGAGTTTATAATGCAACATGCAGTCCTCAATTGCCTTGTCAAGCTTGGCTGCTAATTATTCTTTTGTTCCTATATGAAGAATTTGCATTGTCTTAATGCTATCCCTCCCCTTACTCCCACCCCTGACAAACTCCAGAATGTGCTGTTCCCCTCCCTGTGTCCATGTGTTCTCGTTGTTCAACTCCCATTTATGAGTGAGAACATGTGTGGCTTAAAACCTAGATGATGGGTTGACAGGTGCAGCAAACCACCATGGCACATGTATACCTATGTAACAAACCTACATGTTCTGCACATGTATCTGAAAACTTTAAGCATAATTTAAAAAAAAAGAATTTGCATTGTAGTATTGTTATGAATTCATCACAAAAAGACCATCACCCAGGCACATAATCATCAGATTATCTACAGTCAAGACAAAGGAAAGAATCTTAAGAACTGTGAAACAAAAGCATCAAGTAACCTATAAAGGAAAAACATATCAGACTAACAGCAAAGCTCTCAGCAGAAACCATATAAACCAAAAAGGGTTGGGGTCCTATCTTTAGTCTCTTTCAAATAAAATAATTGCCAGCCAAGAATTTTGCATCCAGCTAAAGTAAGCTTCATAAATGAAGAAGAGATAAAGTATTTTTTATACAAATAAGTGCTGAGAGAATTTGTCACTACCAAGCCAGCACTACAAGAAACACTAAAAAGAGTTCTAAACCTTGAAACAAAACTTAAAAATACACCGAAATAGAACCTCCTTAAAATGTAAATCTCAGAGGGCCTATAAAACAACACAACGAAAAAAAAAGGTATCAAACAACCACTAACACGATGAATAAAACAATACCTCAATTCTAAACACTAACATTGAAAGTAAATGGCCTAAATGTTTCACTTAAAATATACAGAATGTCAGAATGGACAAAAATCCACCAACCAAGTATCTGCTGTCTTCAAGAGACTCACCTAAAACATAAGGACTCACATGAATTTAAGGTAAAGGAGTGGGAAAAGATACTCCATGCAAATGGAAATCAAACAGGAGCAGGAGTAGCTATTTTTATATCAGATGAAACAGACTTTAAAGCAACAACAGTTAAAAAAGACAAAGAGGAATATTATATCATAATAAAGCAATCAGTCCAACAGGAAAATATTCCAATCCTAAATATGTAAACACCCTAACATGGGAGCTACCAAATTTATAAAATAATTATTACTAGTCCTAAGAAATGATATAGATGGCAACACAGTAATAGTGGAGGACTTCAATACTTCACTGACAACACTAGGCAGATCATCAGGACAGAAAGTCAAAACAGAAACAATGGACTTAAACGATACCCTAGAACAAATGAACTTACCAGATATTTACAGAACATTCTATGCAACAACTGTAGAATATACATTATTTTCATTGGCACATAAAACATTCTCTAAGATTACATCATAGCCCACAAAACAATTCCCAATACATTTAAGAAAATAAAAATTATATCAAGTACCCTCTCAGACCACAGTGGACTAAAATTAGGAAATAGTTGCAAAAGGAACCCTCAAACTATACAAATATATGGAAATGAAATAATCTGCTCCTAAATGACATTTGGGTCAACAATGAAATCACAATGGAAATTAAAAAACTATTTGAACTGAATGATAATGGTGACCCAACTTATCAAAGCCTCTGGGACATAGTAAAAGCAGTGCTAAGAGGAAAGTTTATAGCATTAAATGCCTACATCAAAAAGACTTGAAAAGCACAAATAGACATTTTAAGGTCACATCTCAAGGAACTACAGAAACAAGAACAAACCAAACCCAAATCCAGCAGAAGAAAAGAAACAATAAAGATCAGAGCAGAACTAAATGAAATTGAAACAAACACACACACAAAAGTACAAAAGATAAATGAAACAAAAAGTTGGTTCTTTGAAAAGATAAACAAAATGGATAGACCACAAATGAGACTAACCAGGAAAAGAAAAGAGAAGGTTCACATAAGCTCAATTAGAAATGAACTAAGAGATATTAAAACCAATACCACAGAAATACAGAAGATCATTCAAGGCTAGCATGAACACCTTTATACGCACAAACTAGAAAATCTAGAGGACATGGTTAAATTTCTGTAAAGATACAACCCACCTAGATTAAACCAAGAAGAAATAACAGACTAATGACAAGCAGCAAGATTGAATTGGTAATAAAAAATTACCACCAACAACAAAAGTCTAGATGGATTCACAGATGAATTCTACAAGGCATTCAAATAAGAATTGGTACCAGTCTTACTGAAACTATTCCAAAGATAGAGAAAGAGGAAATCCTCTGTAAGTCATTCTATGAAGGCCGTATCACCCTAATACCAAAATCAGGAAACCACATAACAAAAAAAAAAACTACAAACCAATATCCGATGAACATAGGTGCAAAAATTTTCAACAACATACTACCTAACTGGATCCAACAGCGTATCAAAATGATAATGCACCATGATCAAGTGGGTTTCCTACCAGGGATGCAGGGATGTCTTAACATACACAAGTCAATAAATGTGGTGTATCATATATAAAATAAAACAAATCACCTGGTCATCTCAATAGATGCAGAAAAAAGCGCTTGACAAAATCCAGAATCCCTTTATGATTAAAACCTTCAGCAAAATCAGCATAGAAGGGACTTACCTCATGATAATAAAGCCATCTATGACAAACCCAAAGCCAACATTATGGTAACGGGGAAAAGCTGAAAACATTACCCCTGAGAACTGAAACAGGGCAAGGATGCTGACTTTCACCATTTCTGTTTAACATAGTACCAGAAGTTCTGTCCAGATAAATCAGACAAGAGAAAGAAAGAAAGGGCATCCAAATCAGTAAAGAGGAAGTAAAACTGTTTCTGTTCACTGATGATATGATTGTATACCTAGAAAACCCTAAAGGCTCATCCAAAAAGCTCCTAGATTTGATAAATGTATTACATGCAAATTGTAAAGACCATCAACACAATGAAGAAACTGCATCAACTACCAGGCAAAACAACCAGCTAGCATCAAAGTGGCAGGATGAAATTCACACATAACAATATTAACCTCAAATATAAATGGGCTAAATACCCCAAGTAAAAGACATAGACTGGCAAATTGGATAAAGAGTCAAGACCCATTGGTGTGCTGTATTTGAGAGACAAATCTCACATGCAAAGACACACATAGACTCAAAATAAAGGAATAGGAGAACATTTATTAAGCAAATGGAGAGAAAAAAAAAAAAAAAAAAGACTGCAATCCTAGTCTCTGATAAAAAAGACTTTAAACCAACAAAGATCAAAAGAGACAAAGAAGGGCATTACATAATGGTAAAGGGATTAATGCAACAAGAAGAGCTAACTATCCTAAATATATATGCACTCAATACAGGAGCACCCAGATACATAAAGGAAGTTCTTAATGACCTACAAAGAGATGTAGACTCCTGTACAATAATAGTGGGAGACTTTAACACCCCTGTCAATATTAGACAGATCAACAAGACAAAAAATTAACAAGGGTTTGAAATCAGATCTGGACCAAGCAGACCTAATAGACATCTACAGAATTCTCCATCCCAAATCCACAGAATATACATTCTTCTCAGCACCACATTTCACTTATTCTAAAACTGATCACATAATCAGAAGTAAAACACCCTCAGCAAATGCAAAAGGATGGAAACTGTAATAGTCTATCACATCACAGTGTAATCAAATTAGAACTCAGGATTAAGAAACTCACTCAAAACTACACAACTACACGGAAACTGAAAAACCTGCTCCTGAATGACTACTGAATAAACAATGAAATGAAGGCAGAAATAAAGATGTTCTTCAAAACCAATGAGAATGAAGACACAACATACCAGAATCTCTGGGTCACATTTAAAGCATTGTGTAGAGGAAAATTTATAGCACTAAATACCCACAAGAGAAAGGAGGAAAGATCTAAAATCAACACCCTACCATCACTATTAAGAGAACTAGAGGAACATCAAACACATTCAAAAGCTAGCAGAACACAAGAAATAACTAAGAACAGAGCAGAAATGAAGGAGATGGAGACTCAAAAAACCCTTCAAAATATCAATAAATCCAAGAGCTGGTTTTTTTTTTTTNTTTTTTTGAAAAGATCAATAAAATAGACCACTAAGTCAGACTAATAAAGAAGAAAAAAGAGAAAAATCAAATAGATGCAATAAAAATTGATAAAGCGGATATCTCCACTCACACAGAAACAAACTACCGTCAGAGATTACTACAAACACCTCTATGCAAATAAACCAGTAAATCTAGAATAAATGGATAAATTCCTGGACACTTACACCCTTCCAAGACTAAACCAGGAAGAAGTTGAATCCCCGAATAGACCAATAACAAGGCCTAAAGTTGAGGCAGCAATTAATAGCCTACCAAAAGAAAAGGTCCAGGGCCAAATGAGTTCACAGCCAAAATCTATAAGAGGTACAAAGAGGACCTGGTACCATTCCTTCTGAAATGATTCCAAACAAGACAAAAAGAGTGAATCCTCCCTAACTCATTTTATGAGACCAACATCATCCTGATAACAAAACCTGGCAGAGACACCACTAAAAAAGAAAATTTCAGGCCAATATCCATGATGAACATTGACAAGAAAATCCTAAATAAAATACTGGCAACCTGAATCCAATAGCACATCAAAAAGATCATGATCAAGTAGGCTTCATCCCTGGGATTCAAGGCTTGTTCAACATATGCAAATCTATAAACATAATCCATCACATAAACAGAACCAATGACAAAAACCACATGATTATCTCAATAGATGCAGAGAATTTTGCTTTGACAATATTCAACAGCCCTTTATGCTAAAAACTCTCAATAAACTAGTTATTGATGGAACATATCTCAAAATAATAAGAGCTATTTATGACAAACCCACAGCCAGTACCATACTAAATGGGCAAAAACTGGAAGCATTCCCTTTGAAAACAGACACAAGACAAGGATGCCCTCTCTCACCACTCCTATTCAACATAGCATTGGAAGCTCTGGCCAGGGCAATCAGGCAAGAAAAAGAAATAAAGTGTATTTAATTAGGAAAATAGGAAGCCAAATTTTCTCTATTTGCAGATGACATGACTGTATATTTTGAAGACCCCATCATCTCAGCCTGAAATCTCCTTAAGCTGATAAGCAACTTCAGCAAAATCTCAGGATACAAAAGCAATGTGTAAAAATCACAAGCAAGGAGACAGACAGTCAAATCATGGGTGAACTCCCATTCACAATCGCTACAAAGGGAATAAAATACATAGGAATACAACTAACAAGGGAAGTGGAGGACTTCTTAAAGGAGAACTACAAACCAATGCTCAAGGAAATAAGAGAGGACACAAACAGATGGAAAAATTTTCCATGCTCATGATTAGGAAGAATCAATATCATGAAAATGGCCATACTGCCAAAAGGAATTTATAGATTCAATGCTATCCTCATCAAGCTACCACTGACTTTCCTCACAGAATTGACAAAAAAAAAAAAAAAAAAACTTTGAACTTCATATGGAACCAAAAAATAGCCAAGACAATCCTAAGGAAAAAAAAAGAACCAAAGCTGGAGGCATCACGCTACCTGAGTCCAAACTATACTATAAGGCTACAAGTAATCAAAACAGCATGGTGCTGGTACCAAAACAGAGATATAGACCAATGGAAAAGAACAGAGGCCTCAGAAATAATGCCAGACATCTACAACCATCTGATTTTCGAAAAACCTGACAAAAATAAGCAATGAGGAAAGGATTCCCTATTTAATAACTGGTGTTGGGAAAACTGACTAGCCATATGCAGAAAGCTAAAACTGGATCCCTTCCTTATACCTTATCCAAAAATTAACTCCAGGTTGATTAATGATTTAAACATAAGACCTAACACCCTAAAAAACCTAGAAGAAAACCTAGGCAATATTATTCAGGACATAGGCATGGGCGAGGACTTCATGACTAAAACACCAAAAGCAATAGCAACAAAAGCCAAAATTGACAAATCGGATCTAATTAAACTAAAGAGCTTCTGCACAGCAAAAGAAACTATCATTAGAGTGAACCAGCAACCAACAGAATGGGAAAAAATTTTTGCAACCTACCCATCTGACAAAGGGCTACTATCCAGAATCTACAAAGAACTTAAATAAATTTGCAAGAAAAAAACAATCCCATCGAAAAGTGTGTGAAAGATATGAACAGACACTTTTCAAAATAAGACATTTATGCAGCCAATAAACATACGAACAAAAGCTCATCATAACTGGTCATTAGAGAAATGCAAATCAAAACCACACTGAGATGCTATCTCACACCAGTTAGAATGGTGATCATTAAAAAAATCAAGAGACAACAGATACTGGAGAGGATGTGGAGAAATAGGAATACTTTTACACTGTTGGTGGAAGTGTAAATTAGTTCAACCATTGTGGAAATCAGTGTGGCAATTCCTCAAGGATCCAGAATTAGAAATACCATTTAACCCAGCAATCCCACTACTGGGCATATACCCAAAGGATTATAAATCGTTCTACTATAAAGACACATACACATGTAAGTTTGTTGTGGCACTGTTCGCAGTAGAAAAGACTTGGAAACAACCCAAATGCCCATCAATGATAGACTGGATAAAGAAAATGTGGCACATATACACCATGGAATACTATGCAGTCATAAAAAAGAATGAGTTCATATCCTTTGCAGAGACATGGATGAAGCTGGAAACCATCATTCTCAGCAAACTGACATAAGAACAGAAAATGAAACACTGCATATTCTCACTCATAAATGGGTGTTGAGCAGTGAGAACACATGGACACAGGGAGGGGAATATTACACACTGGGGTGTGTCAGGGGATGGGGGATAGGGGAAGAATAGCAGGGATTGGAGGGATAGGGAAGGGATAGCATTAGGAGAAACACCTAATGTAGATGATAGGGTGACGGGTGCAGCAAACCACCATGGCCCATGTACACCTATGTAACAAACCTGCATGTTCTGCACATGTACCCCAGAATTTAAAGTATAATAATAATAGAATAGAAAAATCAATGCACACAAATCAGTAGCCTGCTGTAGATCAACAGTTACAAGCTAAGACTCAAATCAAGAACTCAGCCCCTTTTATCATTGCTGTAAAAATAACATAAAATACTTATGAATATACCCAACCAAGGAGGAGAAAGACCTTTACAAGAAAAACTGCAAAACACTGCTCTATGAAATCATAGACAACACAAATGGAAACACATCCCACGCTTATGGATGGTAAAATCAATTTTGTGAAAATGACCATACTGCCAAAAGCAATCTACAAATTTAGTGCAATTTTCATCAAAATACTATCATAATTCTTCACTGAATTAGAAAAAAGAATCATAAAATTTCTATGGAATCAAAAAAGAACCCCCATAGCCAAAGCAAGACTAAGCAAAAAGAACAAATCTGGATGCATCACATTAACTGACTTTATATTACAAGGCTATAGTTACCAAAACAGCATAGTACTGGTATAAAAATAAGCACATTGACTAATGGAACAGAATAGAGAACTGAGAAATAAAGCCAAGTAGTTATAGCCAACTGAATGAATGAGATCAAACATTGGTTATATGTTGCTCATTATGTACAGGTTAATCCTCCTTCTCCCATCTTTTTTTTTTCTTTTTTATGATTCCCATCTATTGATGATGAACTAGTCTTATACAAGAATTAATTTTGGCTCTTCTGACCAACAGCTGGTAGAACACTTGGGTTTCATTCCTGTGCATGTATCTCGTTGTGTGCTTTAAGCAAGGGTCTCCTCTTGTCTTTGCTAGACCAACACAGACCTTGGCTGTCGTTCTTGCTCCTGCAGCATCTGTCTCTGGTCTTCCATCTTCATGATCAACCAAGCTAACTCACCTAGTCCCAGGCTGGAGTCCCTCACTCCCACAGTTCTGAGTCACATCCACTTGACAATGCAAGACTCACTTGCCTCCTTCTAGAGCCCTGCCTGGACAGATAATTTGGATCTTAGCCATTCAGACTCCAAAGGACGCTATTCACTCGAGGACAAAGCAAGTGTCGGGTAACACAAACAAAAGCAATTGTAAGGCCTTTAAAATGAACCTTCATCTGCTTTAATCAGGAACACCCTGGAGAAATGCCACCTCACAGAGTACCTTTGTCTTCTCTCAGTTTTCTCTATTTTTTATTTCTCACTGTGTCAGTTTAATTGGAGGCATTTTTTCTCCGTCTTACTGGGAAATAAAATAATGGTGCATCTTAAATTTAATAAAATACAGCAGTGATCCTATATATGTCTTTTCACTCACCTTTTTGGTGGAAGAAGTAGTCAACAAAAATCTATTCCAGTTTTTCACAGAAATTGCCTTTGAAGTCCTTGGCAACTTTGGTGAAAAAAATAACCTCAACATCCCATTATTGTCTATTTCAGATTAAATTACAAGATTTTATATTTTCTATAAAAAATACTCTTACTGGATAGCTCTTTATCTCTCCCTCTCTTGCAGAACCCTCATCATGGTGTGTTAAACAGTCTTGTTAATGTGAGAGGTATAAGAAGAAAAGGATGTACAGGACTAGAGGACTCTCCTACTACAGCTTTGTAGTGTATTTTAAAGTCTGGTAGTGTGATGCTCCCAGCTTATGTTGATTAGAGAACAAATTAGAATTGAAAACTGACATGCCACCTGTTCTCCACTAAATGATAGTGGCTAAATTTGCCAGAGCTCTAGAGATTAAGTCTCTAGCATAATCTTTATATAACCTGGCATATAAATCACAAACAAACTTCAAATAAATTATTATAATGCTTTTGGGAGTTTCGAACATTGACTCATCCAAAGTTTAAGTTTATCATAAAGCAAGGAAAGGCTGGGTGCTAGTGATTGTCATAATATGCACTTCTCTGGATTGCCATCCCTTTCTCCTGGATTAAACCTGTTCAATTTTTAAGTGGATGAGGATGACTTTGGGTTTAGTAGAGTGATTAGTGGTGTAATAAAAAGCTGGGTATAAGTTAGATTAAGGAATTTGAATACTGCTTCTTTCAGCATCCCCAGATTAAGAACTGCTTCTTTCAGCATCCTCAGATTAAGAAATTCTGTATCGAGGCCAAGGCTGGACAGCTTATACTATAAAGCAATGTGGCAAACACACCAGCTTTTACATGTACCATGCAGAGACCACGTCTACATACTCCCATTTTCTTTATGTAATGCCATTTTCTTTTCTGCTCCTTAGGAGGAGAGAAGTAACAATTGCTTTATTTTATTTTTTAATTGACAAATGATAATTTTACATACTCATGAGGTACATAGTGAAGTTTTGATACAAATAATGTTACTGATCAGATCAGGGTAATTATATCCATCATCTCAAATATTTATCATTTATTTGTGTTGGAAACTTTCAATATTTCCCCCTTACTATTTGAAACTGAATAATTTATTATTGTTAACTATAGTCATCCTACAGAGATATAGAACACTAGAACTTATTCTTCCTATCTAGCTGTAATTTTTGTATCCTTTAACAAATCTCTCCATACTCTTTCCTTTCTCCTCTCCTTCCCAGCCTCCAATATCCTCTGTTCTACTTTTCACTTCCATGGCATGAAACTTTTTAGCTTCCACATCTAAGTAAGGACGTTTAGTAGTTAATTTTCTGTTCCTGGCTTATTTCACTTATCACGCTGTTCTCCAGTTCCATCTATGTTGCCAGGAATGACAGGATTTTTATTATGTCTTATGACTGAATAGTATTCTATTGTGTATTGATGCCACATTTTTATTTTCCATTCATCTGTTGTTGGGCGCATAGGTTGGTTCCATATCTTGGCTATTGTG
The DNA here is from genome assembly GCF_001604975.1 of Cebus imitator. Taxonomy (NCBI): domain Eukaryota; kingdom Metazoa; phylum Chordata; class Mammalia; order Primates; family Cebidae; genus Cebus; species Cebus imitator. Next base: position 980,776 of record NW_016107733.1, on the reverse strand, counting down.
AATAGTGAGACAATAAACATGGAGGAGCAGATGTCTCTTCCATATACTGATTTCCTTTTCTTCAGGTAAATCAGCAATAGTGATATTGCTAAATCACATGGTAATTTTATTTGTAGTTTTTTGAGGAACCTCCATACTGTTCTTTATAATGTCTGTACTAGTTTGCATTTTTCACCAACAGTGTATGATTTCTCTTTTGACCACATCCTTGCCAGCACTTTTTACTTTTGTCTTTTTGGCCCTCTTTTTGATGGGGTTGTTTTTTTCTTGTAAATTTGTTTAAGTTCTTTGTAGATTCTGGAGAGTAGCCCTTTGTTCGATTGGTAGATTGCAAAGATTTTCTGCCATTCTGTAGACTCTCTGTTCACTCTGATGATAGTTTCTTTTGCTGTGTAGAAGCTCTTTAGTTTAATTATCTCATTTGTCAATTTTGGCTTTTGTTGTCATTGCTTTTGGTGTTTTAGTCATAAAGTCTTTGCCCATGTCTATGTCCTGAATGGTATTGCCTAGGTTTTCTTCTAGGGTTTTTATGGTCTTAGGTCTTACACATAAGTCTTTAATCCATCTTGTGTTAATTTTTGTATAAGATGTAAGGAAGGGATACAGTTTCAGCTTTCTGCATATGACTAGCCAGTTTTCCCAACACCATTTATTAAATAGGGAATCCTTTCCTCATTGCTTGTTTTTGTCAGGTTTGTCAAATATCAGATGGTTTTAGATGTGTGATGTTATTTCTGAAGCCTCTGTTCTGTTCCATTGGTCTATATATCTGTTTTGGTAGCAGTACCATGCTGTTTTGGTTATTGTAGCCTTGTAGTATAGTTTGGAGTCAGGTAGCCTGATACCTCCAGCTTTTTTTTTTTTNTGTTGACCAGGATGGTCTCGATCTCTTGACCTCGTGATCCACCCGCCTCGGCCTCCCAAAGTGCTGGGATTACAGGCTTGAGCCACCGCGCCCGGCCGATCTGAAATAATTATTATGAAGATTTTATTACCCATTTTTTCACATTTTATTTTAAGTTGGGATTTTCCTTAAATTCCATATGAAATGTAATAATATTTGGCAGCATTTTCGTTCTTTTATACTGCTATGTAAAGTAATGGTACATTTTTTAAAACTATGTTGTCTTAGATTTGGCAGAATCTGCCTGTATTTTGGAAAAACTTCAGTCTTTCACACCTTCATTATATTAGACTGTTTTCATCAACATCATCTCCTTTTTTTTTTTTTTTTAGGATTAGGATTGTCTTGGCTATGCGGGTCTTTTTTGGTTCCATATAAAATTTAACATAGTTTTTTTTTCAGTTCTGTGAAGAAAGCCAATGGTAGCTTGATGGGGATAACATTGAATCTATAAATTATTTTCAGCAGTATGGCCATTTTTGCAATATTGATTCTTTATATCTATGAGCATGGAATATTTTTCCATTTGTTTGTGTACTCTCTTATTTCCTTGAGCAATGGTTTGTAGCTCTCCTTTAAGTGGTACTTCACACTCCTTGTAAGTTGTATTCCTAGGTATTTTATTCTCTTTGTAGCAATTGTGAATGGGAGTTCACTCATGATTTGGCTCTCTGTTTGTCTGTTATTGGTGTATAAGAAGGCTTGTGATTTTTGCACATCGATTTTGTATCCTGAGACTTTTCTGAAGTTGTGTATCAGCTAAGGATATTTTGGACTGAGAAGATGGGATCTTCTAAATATACAATCATGTCATCTGCAAACATAGACAATTTGACTTCCTTTTTTCTTAATTGAATACCTTTTATTTCTTTCTCTTGCCTGATTGCCCTGGCCAGAACTTCCGATACTATGTTGAATAGGAGTGGTGAGAGAGGGCATCCTTATCTTATGCTGGTTTTCAAAGGGAATGCTTCCAGCTTTTGTCCAGTCAGTATGATATTGGCTTTGCGTTGATCATAAATGGCTCTTATTATTTTGAGATATGTTCCATCAATACCTAGTTTATTGAGAGATTTTAGCATAAAGGGCTGTTGAATCTTGTCGAAGGCCTTTTCTGAATCTATTGAGATAATCATGTGGTTTTCATCATTGGTTCTGCTTACGTGATGGATTACATTTATTTATTTGCATATGTTGAACCAGATGTGCATCCAAGGGAGGAAGCTGACTTGATTATGGTAGATAAGCTTTTTGACGTGCTGTTGGATTTGGTTTGCCAGTATTTTATTGGGGATATTTGCATCAATGTTCATCAGGGATATTGGGCTGAAATTTTCTTTTTTGTTGTGTCTGCCAGGTTTTGGTATCAGTTGATATTGGCTTCATAAAATGAGTTAGGGAGGATTTCTTCTTTTTGTGTTGTTTGAAGTAGTTTTAGAAGGAATGGTACCAGCTCCTCTTTGTTCCTCTAGTAGAATTCAGCTGTGAATCCATCTGGTCCTGACCTTTTTTGGTTGTTAGGCTATTAATTACTGTCTCAATTTCAGAACTTGTTATTGGTGTATTCAGGGATTCAACTTCTTCCTGGTTTAGTCTTGGAAGGGTTTATGTGTCCAGGAATTTTTCCATTTCCCCTAAATTTTCTAGTTTATTTGCATAGAGGTGTTTATAATATTCTCTGTTGGTAGTTTGTATTTCTGTGGGATCAGTGGTGATATCCCCTTTATCATTTTTCATTGCACCTATGTAATTCTTCTCTCTTTCCTTCTTTATTGGTCTGGATAGTGGTTTATCTCTTTTGTTGATCTTTTCAAAAAACCAGCTCCTGGATACATTAATTTTATGAAGGGTTTTTCATGTCTCTATCTCCTTCAGTTCTGCTCTGATCTTAGTTACTTCTTGTTTTTCGCAAGCTCTTGAATTTGTTTGCTCTTGCTTCCCTAGTTCTTTTAACTGTCATGTTAGGGTCAATTTTAGATCTTTCTTGCTTTCTTATGTGGGAATTTAGTGCTATAAATTTCCCTCTACACACTGTTTTAAATGTGTCCCAGAGGTTTTGGTATGTTGTGTCTTTGTTCTCATTAGTTACAAAGTACATCTTTATTTATGCCTTCATTTCATTATTAACCCAGTAGTCATTCAGGAGCAGTTGTTCAGTTTCCATGTGGTTGTGCGGTTTTGAGTGAGTTTCTTAATCCTGAGTTCTAATCTGATTACACTGTGGTCCAAGAGACTGTTTGCTATGATTTCCATTATTTTGCATTTGCTGAGGAGTGTTTTACTTCCAATTATGTGGTCAGTTTTAGAATAAGTGTGATGTGCTGCTGAGAAGAATGCATATTCTGTGGATTTGGGGTGGAGAGTTCTGTAGATGTCTATTAGGTCTGCTTGGTCCAGACCTGAGTTCAAGTCCTGGATATCCTTGTTAATTTTTGTCTTGTTGATCTGTCTCAAGTTGACAGAGGGGTGTCTCCCACTATCATTGTGTGGGAATCTAAGTCTCTTTGTAGGACTCTAATAACTTGCTTTATGAATCTGGGTGCTTATATATTGGGTGCATATATATTTAGGATAGTTAGGTCCTCTTCTTGCATTGATCCCTTTACCATTATGTAATGCCTTTTTTTTTTTTTCCTCTTTTGATCTTTGTTGGTTTAAAGCCTGTTTTATCAGAGACTAGGATTGCAACCCTTGCTTTTGTTTTCTTTCCATTTGCTTGGTAAATATCCTTCCATCCCTTTGTTTTGAGCCTATGCATGTCCTTGTACATGAGATGGGTCTCCTGAATACACTGATGGGTCTTGACTCTATCCAATTTACCAGTCTGTGTCTTTTAATTGGGACATTTAGCTCATTTACATTTAAGTTTAATATTGTTATGTGTGAATTTGATCCTGTCATTATGATGCTAGCTGGTTATTTTTCCCATTAGTTGAGGCAGTTTCTTCATTGTGTCAATGATCTTTACACTTTGGTATGTTTTTGCAGTGGCTGGTCATTGTGGTTTTGATTTGCATTTCTCTGATGATTAGTGATATTGAGCATTTTTTTTCATATATTTGTTGGACATTTGTATATCTTTTGAGAAATGTCTGTTCAAATTATTTGCAAATTTTTTCATCAGGTTGTTTGCTTTTTCACTCTTGAGATGTTTGAGTTCTTTGTAATATTCTGGTTATTAGTTCTCTGTGGGATGCAGAATTTGTAAATATTGTCTCCCATTCTATAGGTTGTCTTTTCACTCTGTTGATTGTTTCTGGTGCCATCCAGAAGGTTTTTAGTTTGATATAATATTATTTATTTTTGCTTCTGTTGTCTGTGCTTTTTAGGTCTTATTCATAAAATATTTCCCAGATCAATGTCCTAAATCATCTTCCCTATGTTTTCTTCTGGTATTTTTATAGTTTTAGGTTTTATGTTTAGGTCTTTCATCTATTTTGAGTTGACTTTTGTAGAGGGTAAGAGGTAGGGGTCTATTTTTATTCTTCTGCAGATGGATATTCAATTTTCCCAGCACCATTTATTGAAAAGACTGTTCTTTCCCCAATGAGTGTTATTGACACCTTTGTCAAAAATCAGTTGGCTGTTAATACACAGATTAGTTTCTAGGTTCTTAATTTTTTTCCATATGTCTATGTGTCTTCCTTTATGATCATTTCATGCCGCTTTGCCTACTGCAGTTTTGTAGTATATTTGAAAGTCTGATACTGTGACGGCCCTAGGTTTTTTCTTTTTGTTCAAGATTCCTTTGTCTATTTGGGGTCTTCTGTGGTTTCATGTCAACTTTAGAATATTTTTTTCTAGTTCCGTAAAGAATGCTATTGGTATTTTTTGTAAGGTTTACATTGAACCTTTAGGTTACTTTGAGTGATGTCATTTTAACAATATTATTTCTTTTGATCCATGAGCATGGAATATCTTTCAAAAAAGTACCAATTGTAAGATTGTTTCTGATTTTTTTAGCTTCTGCATTTCTGCAGCATTTTCCTTGCATTATTCTTTAATGAAATGGCTGAACAAGTTTTTTTGTTCAAACTTGTCTTACTTGTTTTTCTTGAAAGTTTCCCCTATGCCAGATTACTTTTTAGCCAGTCCCAGAAAGTTCAGTGTACAACAGATAAACCCTGTTCTCAGAACTTCTTATAATTTAGTTGATAATTAGTACTCACTTTGTAGGGTCATGTGTTGATATGTTTGCATGGTGAATACATCCTATCTCCTTGGCTAAAAGTGGGAGCAAGCTAAAAGCAAAGCTGTGCCCCCAGGTATGTCAGGATAATTTCTTTCAATACAAATTTCATTTTTTTTGTCCCTATATTTTTCCTTCTCCATTTCTGGGAACCAGCTTCTTTGCTTCCTTGCCCAAAGGGAAGAAACAAATATATATATTTATATGTGTATGGATATGTATATCTATGTGTATGTATGTATGTGTATATATATATTTTTTATATTCCATATTTATATACACACATATATACATATCCGTACACATATACATATGCATATACATCTATAGTAGAGATTAGATCTTGCTTTATTGCCCAGGTGGGTGTTGAACGCCTGTGCTCAAGTGATCCTCCTGTCTTGGCCTCCCAAAGTGCTAAGATTACAGGCATGAGCCACTGCACTTACCTCCTAAAGAAAGATCGTTCCTTACACACACTGGCTTTCTCTGTTTTGATTTGTTTTGTTTTGTTTTGTAAACACCTAAACTCACAGAAGGAATTATGCTGAATGTTCCAAGGAGGGAACAGAACAGCAGGTTGTGCCTAAGGGTGTACCTAAAGACAAGAAGAGGCAAGAGAAAGATACTCCCTAGCTCAGGAAAGAGAGAGGCATGAAGGTATCTCACCTAGTGGGAGACTTTGATCCTGAAAACTCTCTGAGCAAATGACAGAACCTCAGAAAGAAATGTCTGAGCATATCTAGGAAGGCTACATCCCAGGCATGGAGAAGCAGTCTTGGCAGATATTCCTGTGCCCCACATGTGGCCTATGAGCAAATTGCCCTTGGATTTCAGAGGAGCAAAAAGGCTTGCACAATAAAGACAACCATGATGACTATACTCTAATGAAGACCAGACACCTTTTCACAACCTCCGGGTATCTCTTAAGTCTCCAGGTTCTCATGGGACCCTTAAAGAAGGGGATGAAAACTCAGCAATGAACCAAGACTTAACATCCCACTAGTTTGACCAAGTGCGATCTTTATATTACTGAAGGTGATTTTTTAAATACAAACTAAAAAAAGAAAACAATATTTCTTAGTCACGTTTGACTTGGTATAAGAAGTTTCTATCTGTCATATGTGTGTTTTTGTTGTCAGGTAAATTCCTAGTGCCAGGCTCTGAATCACAGAAATATTATTTATGCAGTACACTTATTGAGAAATCGTTCATTTTCAGAGCGCTCAGGACTAATTTTTTTAGTCCAAGCAAGTAGAAAATTGCATGGCATATCCAACAATTAACATGATTAATATGCCCCAGAGAATTTTTGTCATTCACTTAAATGGTGAAATTGAAAGTACATCATTCAATTTGCAGATGACGTCTAATTTTGGAAAGTAGCATCTGGCAAAAGGCATAACACCAAAATCTATTATGACTGTGATAAACTGGAAAAGGGATGCTAAATCCTGGAAATTAACTGGACATTGAAGTGAATCAGTATAAATGAGAGAAAAAAGAACAGATAGAAACTGAAATAAGGTTCTTGAAGAAAGTATGGACTATGTAAGTAGAAAATGGGTAACATTTCATCCCAGTGTAGCTAAGGGAGAAAGCAATCTGTCATTACAAGGAAGTGTAATATAATGCTATGAACAATTTATCCAAGGATGGCCTGTTCATGCCTTCGTGTATTTACTTACTCAGAGAGAGACCAGGTAGAGGGTGGTCAAGAACACAGGGAGCACTTAGAGTCACACAACCAGGGTTTGAATCCTGGCTTAGGTACTTTTTAGCTTTACCTATATTTTGGATAGTTATTAAACTTCTCTGTGCCTTGATTTCCTCATCTGTGAAATGGGGATGAAAATAATATTTTAAGATTTAGTTGAGTTAATATTTATAAAACACACAGAATATCTTCCACCTCTAGTGAGCTCTGCAAGAGAATGTGTTGAATGAAATATATTCGCTCAACATTGATTTATTACTATTGAGTTTAAACCACTTCTTAGGGCACCATAATAATGCCAAAATGTATAAGACATGGCCCTTGAACTCAAAAAGTTTATGACCTCACAGAGAAAATACTGGAATGGTATACAAGTCTAAAATTCAACTTTGAAATAATTTCAAAAGTAGCTCAGCAGAGACACAAAGATGTTTGAAGGATGAGGGTTGGATCATAAATCTTCTAGGGTGACAATGTAAAAGGACTTCTGGTTTAGTCTGCAGTGAGGAAAAGCAGAAGTTTTTTCTTGATGTCAGGCTTTTCTCCATTGCCATAGAAGTTAGAAATAAAGTGGACTGGTGTTATCTTATGAGTATTTGAAGCTGGTGAAGAAGAGTTTCCTGGCAGAGGTAATTGTCACATGTAAGGATGCATGAAATCATTGGGGGAGATCTTAAGTATGACTATCGTAAAGATGTAGAGGCTGGCTTTCAGAGTCCTGTTCACTTGGCAATGTAGCAATAGAAAATGCATGCAAAGACCAGGCACAGTGGCTCACAATTGTAATCCCAGGACTTTGGGAGGCCGAGGTGGGCAGATCACTTGAGGCCAGGAGTTTGAGACTAGCCTGGGAAACATGGCAGAATCCTGTCTCTACAAAAAATACAAAAATTAATGAGGCATGGTGGCACATGCTTGTAATCCCAGCTACTTGGAGGTTGAAATGGGAGAATCACCTGAGTCTGGGAGATCGAGGCTGCTGTGAGCCATTATTGTCCCAATGCACTCCAGTCTGGGCAACAAAGTGAGACCCTGTCTCAGGAAGAAATTTTTTTAAAAAAGAAAATGCATAAAAAGCCCATTATCATACAATAACTGTGAATTTAATATTATCTGTTCATTTATGGGTCTCAATGTTATTAATTACAAAAATTGGATTAAAATACAAGTTTTGATATTTCAGCATCAGACGCAATGCCTGGACTATTAGGCAGTATTTTGATGTAATTTTTATATCATTTTGATAATGACCATTTAAGTGATGTATGCTTGTAAAATGCCATCTCCATTTTTTCTCTGAATGGTCTGGGGTAGTGTGATCTGAAATGAAACGAAACCAGTCATTACTAGAGAAGAATCACCGCTGTCTCCAGCCTTAGGTAAAATAATCTCCCTGCCACTTTTTTTAGAGAGAAACAGAGATTTACCTCTGGTATCTCCATAACACATCTTAATTTTTTGAAGCAACAGTGAAAAGTTGCTAGGATAAATTATTTATGCTAGGTTTATACTGGTAGATTTTCTGCATAGCAGAAAGGAAAGAAGAAGTCTTACAGAGAAGCAGAGAGGAGAATTTAGACCAAAACACAACAAAGAAATAGCACCACTATAAATGATTTCTGTGAGAGTAAAAATGAGGATAAATTAATAAGTAAACCAAAACCTAATAACAGTCAAATAAATTGCAATTGAGAATTTTTTAAAAAGATGATAAGAAAAATTGAAAAAGAAAGAAACACAAAAATATTTGTAAGATGTGTTTTTAATGGAAATGAAAATTTCAGAAATAGCTCCCTTTTCAGAAATAGCAATAATCACTAAGTGATGACAGCAGGGAAGGATAAAAATGCAAGAACATCTGGATCCTGCTTGGACTCGATCCTCTAAGGCAAAAATAAAATGCTAACAATATTTTTATGATGAACATAAGCACTGGATATGTTCTTCCCGGGAAGCCTAGTACCTACTGCAGCATAATGAGGAGTTGAACTTTAAGATCTTACAGCAAATTACCCTGTTCACCCTTTTGACACACTGGAACTATTACTGGTATCGCTCAGCACTAGGTAATTCCTTATTGGTTGTCTCCCCCACTGCCTTGGTCCTGACTAAGCAAGGTCCAGGTAACACTAGCAAGATGAGGTTTTACCGCTATCTGAGGGAGATGTGCATTCCAGCCTCTGTACAACCTCACCCAACTATGCTCCCCAGTGTCAAAACAAGAAGAACTCTAAATATTGAAATCTCCAAGAAATCGAGAAGAGAGCTGGTTGGAAACTTGTTAGAATTGTTATTTTATTTTCAAAAATTGGAATTTCTTGGCTGTTGAGAAGGTTGAATTTGAGAGTGAGATGTTAGTGTGAACTGCCTTGACATGCTGAATTATTGGAAGCTGAGGCTGGGCATTGAAAGTTGTGATAAGTCAGTAGATGGACTGTCTGTTTTTGAGGGCAGGTTTTCTGGATCTCATTTTGTAATGTCCAAAGTATATCCCCAGATCTTTTTGGAGCCTGTTTTGGAATGAACGTTTGTATTCCCCCAAATTTATGTGTTGAATCCCTAACCCTCCATGTGACTACATTTGGAGATAGGACTTTTAGGGGGTAATTTAGGTTAAATAACATCATAAAGATGGGATCCTAATCCCGTAGGATCATTGACCTTATAAGAAGAGGAAGAGAAAGCGATCTCTTTCTTCTCTCTCTCCCTCTCTCTCTTTCTCTCTCTTGGTTTTCCTGCCATGTGAAGACATAGCAAGAAGGTAGCAGTCTGCAAGCCAGGAAGAAAGCCTTCACTAGAACCCAACCATGTTGCACACTGATCTCAGATTTCTACTCTCTAAAAATGTGAGAAAATAAATTTCTGTTGTTTAAACCACCCAGTTGTGGTATTATGGCAGCCCAAGCAGACTTAAACAGAACCAGAACTACCTAGGTCCAAATTCTAGCCCTGAAGAATGCTACCTGTGTGATACTAGGCAAGTTACTTAACCTCTCTGAGTTTTTTTTTTTTTTTTTCATCTTCAAAGGGAGAATAATAGTAATTCCCTTATATGAGTGTTTAAGAATTAAATAAATTGATGTACTTAGCACAGTGGCTAATAGTAAGCAATTAAGAATCCACAATTACCATTTTAAAAAATTATTTATTGCCAGAAAGTGTTATAAAAGCCTTTTACCCCTCAAAAAAAACTCTGAAAACCTAAATTTAAAAAAATGATAAATTCTGTTTTAGCAAATACAAAAAGCCCATAAAGAAAAAAAGCCATGACTTTTATGTGTAAGACACATTATGGACTTTCTGATTTATTTATTTATTTGATAAGCATTTAATGAGCTCTGTTATATATTCTAAATATATTTAGAAGCTTCGTAGGTATAAGTCAGAGAATGTAAGATTGTCATAATTCCTGTCCATCTCTGAAAACATATAATTACTCTCTCTCTCTCTCTCTAAATATATATTTGAAATATATTTAGATTTCTACTCTCAGATTTCTACTCTCTAAAAATATGAGAAAATAAATTTCTATTGTTTAAACCACCCAGTTGTGGTATTATGGCAGCCCAAGCTGCCAAAATATATTTGAAATATATTTGGGCAGAGAGAGAGAGAGAGAGAGAGAGAGAGAGAGAGAGAGGGAAATGCAAGTTTAAATGCCAACAAGTATGATGCTGACATGATGCGACAATGAAGCCCAGAGAAGGGGGAATTCACAGAAGACTGGTGTTCTGGGGAATGCCTCCCAACAGAAGCTAGGCACATACTGAGGGTCTTGGGATGAACAGGAGGCAAAGAGGACCCTGACCCTAGAGAACCAGTCTGGGTAGGCCTGGTGTGGGATGTTTTGCAAGGCCAAGTTGAGGTGACGTTTCAAGGAAATGCATTGGGTGCTTGGTTTAACAATAAACCGGAGATGAGGAGAAGAAATATGTGCTATTTGTTAGTATACTAGGCACATTTTCCATTTGCAGGTGGAATAAGTCATTGATACTCAGATGCCCCTGGGAGGAATGGATAGTAAAACCTCTGCTTGTAAAGCCATTCTTAGGGTAGAGGGTAAAGAGTGACAATGGGTGCCAGGATAGACTTAGGTAGAATGTTCAGGGTTTGGGGTGATTGGATATCAAAAGTAAAGAAGAGTCCAAAAGTGAGGAAATTGTTTCTAGTCCAGGATACAAGGAAAGGTTGTTGTGGGAAAAAAAAAAAAAACTGCTTTAAGGAGGGAAATTGATAAATTTAGTTTTGGTCCCATAAGATCTGCATTTTCTTAAAGAACCAGGGAATTCTTTAGGCTAACAAGTTGTTGATGCATTGATTTTAAAAGGCAATTTCTCACATTTCCTTTCTGTCTTTCTGTCTCTTTATTTCTTCCCTCTTATATGTTTTTTAAATTTTTTGACTTTTATTTCATGATTTATAAAGCTACAAAAGCAAGTGGGCCTATTTTTGTTTCTTTCTTAACATACTCCTCTCTCCATATTTAAGTTGTTAGCAGCAGAAGCCATTGTGGCTTTCTGGGACACAGAATAATTCCTCAGAAAAAATGTTGAAACCTCATTGTTAAATAAATATGAATAGTATTCCCTCCAGTCACTATTTTGCAAGCTGTCCCTATTATAAATAGACTGAGTTATGTACTGAGCATATAAACATTGTATTTGTCAAGAATGCCATTCTTCCATCAATTTCTATAAGAATCAGTATCATCTTTTCTTATGTTATATGTCTTATCACCCTTTGTGTTAAATATCATTGCTTATCTGTACATGATGCCATGCTAGATTCTGTATGGCTAACTTCAGCACACACGCAGCCCACGGGCAGAAATACTGAACCATTTTAGAAATTACGTACGATTAGATATAGGTTAAAGGTTAAGACAGAGAGGCAATTAAATGCACTTGATTTCAAACTTAGCATTAGAAAGTGCAAAATTTAGAAACAAATAAGTTTGTTAAGAAATAATAATGATGTATTAAATGTAGCATAGTATTTTCATGTTTGTTCTACTGGGAGAAAAATCAGCCTGTGTCTTTCAATCTATGATTTAAAAATAGTGGCCACAGTTAAGTCCAAGTACAGAAAGAATAGTTCCCTCCATGTTGGCAAAGTCGCACGGTCTTTTTATTTTTTCATTTCAGTTCAGCTCTGTTCTTTATGTGTATGTGCCATTTTCATTTATTTCCTTTTCTTTTTGTTTCTGTGGATTTCCCCCCAATAGTCCCTTCTGTTATTCACATATTTCAGTCCTGTTCCCCAGGTGTGTGTAACATTGTTCCTCCTTCATGCCATCTGATCCCTCTGATTCATCAAATGCTCAATATCCTCCACAGTGTCCCTCTTTTTCACAATGTGAGTCAGCCTCTCTAACCCGGATTACCGTCTAATTTGATCTGGTCAGTTCTGAAGATATTGGTAATATTAGACCCATCTCCGGCCCCATGGAATTGCATTTAATATCTCTCTTCTGTTTTCTACCATGCCAAAAATCAATGTGTAATAAAGATGAATAAATCATTTTTCCAACTGTAATAAGATCATTGTATTTTAATTATTGAGCCAGAAAAGTCTATCCTCAGAGCAGATGTTGAACCCAGTTCATTTGGGAGAACACCAGGCAAGCTCACCAATATAGGATGACCAAAAAACAGTCTGTGACAAAAGATCTTTTCTCAGGATTTTAAGCAGAAACCTTGTTATTAAAAGATAACAATACTATTATTTGTGTATTTATTTATTCATTAGTATTTAGGTGAGCTTTATATTTTCAGAGCAAAAAATGAGAATTATCTGAATTATTTTTACTCAAGTTCTACTTTTTGTGCCATTATTATCCTCAGTAATTGCTGAGTTTTGATTCTTAGATGCATGTAATTATAAACAGGTTCATTTCCAACTTCGAATTACTCAGCCATAAAATTGGGTAAGAAACTGATTGTGGAATAAAGGAAACCTTTTTCCCCTAAGGGCAAAGATAGGATAAACCTTTATAAATACTTAAGGCTGTGTACACCCAAGTTCACTTTTATTGTTATATTCTGATTAATAAAATAGGGTGCTAATAATACACATTAAATCAATGTATTCAAAGTCTAAAACCCAGAAAAAATATTTTTTAAAGTAATACTATATTTAGAGTTTTTCTGTATAAAATTTAGCAAGTCTGATGCTACTGTGGTAATTTTATAGTTGTCTCATATACAAAGTTGATAAACATTTTAGTAATGTTTAAAACATAATCTTAACATGTGTTTATTGTACTTGAAATACGTCCAAATGAAACTCAGAAAGCAACCCTATTGCTCTTTAACTATTTGTACAATAGCTCTGGATTAAATTTTAGAATGTTGGAAACATTTCACACATACAATACTGATTCAGGATACTTTTATATAGGAAACATATGTACATGACTTGTATTTATTAAATGGGCATTAGAAAAGAAACTTTCTGATTAATGTCCCCAGGGATGGACAAAAGAAAGCCTTTCTCCTCCTATGAACACGTTCTTTGGTGTCTCTCTCAATCTTCCCAACTCAGCCTTCATCACTCTCACAGCAAGTAATTCTAAATTTGTGTACACACACACACACACACACACACACACACACCCTTCACTGATGTGTTGTGTTGAAAGGGCAATGAAACAAAGTGGTCATGCTGAAATAAGACCAAAAAAAAGATGATATAAAAAGTACAGAAGGAACTAAAATGGTCTGATAGAAGCACAGATTAGAGAAAAAAATACAAATACCTGTAGAGACAAGACGGAAAGAGATGTAGGAGGGAAGATAGAGGTTATAATGAAAAGTTTTAAAAGAATAAAAGGGAAGTGGGAATAAGATTTTGAGGAAGGAAAAAGAGACCCAAATGGATTATGGATGTTGACTGAGGGAAAGTAATTAAGATCAAATATAGGAGTAAAACCAGAAGTATTAAAAACCTGGAAATACCAAGCGTAATTGGAGATAGAACAGAGAAAAATGTTGATGAGAAATGATATTCAGAAAAAAGTGGGGCTTACAAATGCGAAAATCAGAAATGTAAGTTTATTTTGAAAGTTAACAATATTCTGTTTGGTAAGAGGAATAAGAGGCTTTCTGGTGTAGTTGAAAGAAATAAAACTGCTAAGTGTCAAGTCAAGTGTCGAGTAGTTGCTCTGACATGAACAAGTTCTATGGCTATAGGAAAGACACTGCTTGGTGGCTTTGTTTCCTCATTTATAAAGTAAAAGAAATAGGAGCTTTTAAAGTCCTTTCAACACAGAACAGTAAAATAACTAAGTAGAAAACTTTAAAAAGTAATGTGAATGCTTGGAGTTCATTGAATTCATCTTTTCTTATTGAAATTTAGGGTATGTTTGAAAAGTATTTCAGGAAGATGTTTATAGATACCATTTGCATGCTATGTAGCCAATGTAGTGATACATTGAACACACAGGCAGGCTTGCTCACATGATTTAATATTTCTGGCACTCTTCTCTCATATTCTACTATGTATTCCAATCTCCAGAGGGTCACTTTCTCTCATATTGGCTCACTGCACCATTAACACCTTGGGCTCAAGTGATCCTCTTGCCTCAGCTTCCTAAGCAGCTAGGACAGCGGCCCCCTTTGTGTTCTGAATCCTCACCAGCATCCTGGTTCCTCAAGAGAGAATGAGGCAGAATATCAAGATAAACTTTGGGCCAGGATCAGTGGCTCACACCTGTAATCCTAGCAGGCTGGGAGACCAAGGCAGGCGGATCACTTGAGCTCGGGAGTTCGAGACCATCCTGGACAACATGGAGAAAACTCATCTTTACAAAAAAATAGCAAGGCATGATGGTGTGCACCAGTAGTTCCAGGTAACAGAGAGGCTAAGGTGGGAGGATCACCTGAGCCAGTGAAAACAAGGCTGCAGTGAGTTGTGTGGTCACACAAGTGCACTCCACCCTGGGTGACAGAGAGAGACCTTGTCTTAAAAAAAAAAAAAACAAAAAAACAAAAAAAAACAGATAAACTTTGGGTCATTTCTAAGTTCAGAAAATGGAGGTAGGGAGTATATGGAAGAAATGCATTGTCTTCACTGGGGATAAGGTAGTCACAAATTGGGGGCAGGTAAAGGACTGATCAGAAGCCAGGAAGAACACAAGGGAGAACCAAGTTGAAGAAGCCGAGGTTGCCCCTGGAGGCATATTTGTAGGTCTTCCAGTAACTTGTCTAACTCCCAAAACAATAAGCATCTTTTTCAATTAAAAAAAACTTAATTTTTTCTTTATTATTATCAATGGCTTAACAGTAGTCGTCTTTGAAATATTCTTTAAGCTAGATGTAGCAGTAAAAGTAAACAGTGTTATGTAAGCCATTGTGTCTCTGATCCATAACAACAGAAAGAGTCCGTTTGGATCTCTTTAAAAGTGGAAGCTCAACATCTTATCATTTGGTGGAAAGCATTTTAATTTCAGAATCTAAAAGATGTAATCTGGGAGCAGTAAAACCTTCTTTATTTTTATTTTTTTGGAGACAGGGTCTCACTTATTTTCCCCAAGCTTGAGTACAATGGCATGATTTTGGCTCACTGCAGCATTAACACCTTGGGCTGAGGTGATCCTCTTGCCTCAGCCTCCTAAGTAGCTAGGACAACAGGCACGTGCCACCATGCCAGCTAATTTTTTTTTTAAGTGAGCTTTTTTTTTAAATTTTTTATTTTGGTGGAGATGGGGTCTTGTCAAACACGTAAGAGGGATTGTGTCTAAGTAATCTTTATAGTTCTCCATGGCGGCTAAAAAGGGTCCTTTATATCATCTTGCTGGCCTAAAATTTCCTTTTGTTTGATTTGTGTTTTCTTTTAAGACACACATTTCACTGTGGTCCATGAAAGAAAATCCAGCCCCCTTTGTGTTCTGAATCCTCACCAGCATTCTGGTTGCATCAGAGAGAACAGGAGCAGTAGCAAATCCTGAAGAGGGTGTCCTCAGTTGCCTTTCAAGTTGGCTATGCCTTGAAACCTTCAGGAGCAGATGTAGTATGGACTTTATCTTTTTCTCAGGTTTCTGATGTAGCAACAGAGCTATGAGGACCTCACTTGTTTATTGCATAGCCTGGTTTTGTAGCTTGGAAATGTGGGCTTTGCACAATAGGCACAGAGCGCTGCTCTGCGGTGGGGAATGGAATGGAAATAGGTAACAGTTCTTTGCCTGTGAAGGCTGGGAGGGGGCTGCCAGCAGCCAGCTAGGTCAGGGCAGATTTGTCAGAGTTCTTACTCGCTTGCCTTCATCCAGTGTGGACAGAAGCTTTTATAGGAAATAAGAATCTAAGCCCTAAAACGTAATTCAAGCTGAGAAACTGTGTGTTGTGAGTATACTGCATTAGGCCTCCTGTGGGTCTTCTGAGACCTAAGCATGTGTGTAGTTTTAGATCAATGATGTGCCTCAACTCATCAATACCAGAGGTGTGAATAGAGCCATTCAATCCTTTTGACCAAGGGTTGACCTGTATAAAAATACATCCAAGTTATCAGTTTAAAATATGTGCTTAATGGAGTAAAATCAACAGTGTTTCCTGACTCCAAAGAATTTGTCAATTGTCTGGAAAAATAAGAGCTTAGATATTCATAATTGAAATTAAAACCTGAACCCAAAAGGAGAAGGAACTTCCAAGTGTATTAGGGAATGGGATGAGGATAAAGGGGCAGCTGAGGATCATGATGATTTTTGAAAAAATTTATAATTTGTTAAGAAAAAAGGCTTTTTGTAAAGAAGACTGTGAGATCTTTTAATCAATCCCTTTTGCTTCATTGTATTTCATTTCATATATCAAGCATCTGCCTGATTTGGCCCTGCATACTGCCCTGCCTTCTATTTGTTCTTAACCCCACAGAAGACATGCTTGCTAACTTGGGGAATTATAATTCTACATAGAAAAAATAGCCAGCAAAAGCCCAGGATACTTGTGCATGTTCAGGATAATTTATTAATAAAATAGTGAGAATCACTTTAGTACTTGCTTCATGATGGTGCCATGAAATCGTACATGATGTAGGGCTCAGCACAACACCAGACACACTATAAACACTCAAAACTATTACATGTGATGTTGTTAGCATTCATTATTTTGCCATATGACAAGTATTTTCTTGGCTTCATTAGCCTTAAATTACAGAAATATGAGAATATTTATCTAGGTCGACCTCAGGAATTTTGGGACTCCCCTAAACCCAGATCTCACTTCCCTCATCAAGCTTCCTTGGCATACTCAGAGAATGGCCCCTTGCGACCCTCAGCGGATCTAACCTCTCTCCTCATGGGTTCTCTGTTTCCCCCTCTAGAGGGTGAGTCAATTTGTTTAGAACAGGAGGACCTATCTAACCTGGTGTCCCCTAACCTTGGAAAGCTCTCTTTCCTCCTTCACCATAGGGACCAGACAAACACACAAGTTTAAGTGCAAAATTCTTTGCACGTGGAAAAGACCAGCATCATTCATTTTTAGTTGAATTTTGTCATTTTATTACTAAATATTAAATGAATTTGTTGCCTAATCTATATAGACTTCCAAGGAAATATACTCTCCCAGGTAAGCTTTGAATTCAGTCTGACTATTCCTGGCATGAAAGTGCTTAATAAAAAGGATGCCAAGGGGATCAAGGAAGAAACAAAGGTGGAAAGTAATGTCAGGGCACTGGGAGTCCCCACCCTGGAGATTCTAACTTAGGAATCTCTAGTGAGCTTATGTGTATGTTTACCAAGGTCTCAGGTGATTCACAGGGAACCTTGAAAACATTGAAAAAAAGCAGTCAAGACAGGGGAGGAGGCAGAAAAGTGGTCCAGGACTTCGATGACAAGAGCCAGGAATTTTGGTTTGCTATGGTAGACAATGAGAGAAACACTTAATTATAACCAGAAGGATCATGAAATTCACTCATTGTCATACTGTCTACTTGTTAACTCACATGGTGGGAATAAGAAAGCTGTTTTTAAGTATTTTCTAGAAATATAGATACAAACAATGAGGTGCAATCATTTGCATGTTAAATTCGCAAACACTTAAAAGTTATAGTACTTAAAACTGGCAGGGATATATCTTTATGTTACAATTGCAAAGCATTTTATTAATACATAAAACCATTGAAAACTTATGCCCTTTGACCCAGTAATTCCACTTCCAGCAATCTAATCCAAAATATGAAGCAAGCCACTGTGTTAAAGATTCATCACAACACTGTTTACAACTATAAAAGGTTATGTAATCTTTAATATATTAAATATGTAGACATAGAAAAACACCTACTACATAAATTAAATGAAAAAAAGCAAAATCTAAGCCTCTATGTTTATAATTATTTGAAAGCATTTTTAGAAAACAAAAGATGATAAAAATTAAAATTATAATAATTATATTTAAAGCGAGATTTGATTTTTCTTTCTCTTTTCTCCAAACTTTAGGTTATGAAATTATCTTACTTCCTGAATTAAAAATAAAATAACAAAATCAGTTTATTTTATAATTAGTTTATATAATAACTCATTTAATAACTGTAAATTCAATTTACATTCTAAAACATCTATCAACCAGTGCCATACTTTTTATGATTTCCTGATCATGGAGCTCAACTGGAAATGGAAATAAAATTAGAGAAATGTTAAAGCTTTGGTAACTTTATTATGGAGACAAATTAGTGGACAGAAATCAACTCCATTTTATTTCTATTTGGATCTAAACTATCTCATAAAATAACTTATTATTAATATTTTTACTGAAGACATTAAATAAGTACCTTTTGGGAGAGGGTGTTTCAGCTACATTCATAAATTTTCTTTCCTGGGTCTGGAGCTTATTATATCCCTAGTGCTTTAGTGCTTTTTCTTTTCTTCTTGCCTAATTTTTTTAATTAAAATATTTTAGAAAACATTTCGACCATACAAGAAAGTTAAAGAGCTCAGCAATGAATCCCATATATGCACCAACCTAGGTCCTAATTTAGTTTTAATTTCTCATAGTTACTCCAGTTCTTCAGTTTATTAGAAGAAAAAATATATTTTATACTTCATCTACAACATAGTTTGTTTTTACCATTACCACGGTGGAAATGGAATGCTAGCCACTTGCATCTTCACTACTAGAACTAAGGTGTCCAGAAAATATTTGTCAAGCAGAAGAGATTTAGATTTGTCTGAGTCACCATCTTGGAAGCATATTTTTCCTTGGAAGTTTGTTCAAAGAGGCAGCATTCTTCCCTTTCTTTCTTCATAGTGCTACTTTTTGGGACTCATCCACTGTCTCCAGCATAGCATTTGCATTATGGAATTCTGTGGTTAACGTTTTATTAGCAAATAATTTTACCTTCAATATACAACTTTGGTGCAACTAAATACTATATTTTAAATGTATTTAATTCCCATGGAAGACAAACCTATTAAATAAAATTACAAAATAAAGAAAAAGGAAGATAATTCAGTTTTCAGTATTGGTTTTATGTAAATGTTTTCAAGAATACATATATCTTGTTAAGAATTTTTTAAGTGATATTTGCCAGAAAACTTGAACAGCCAGTGAAGCAGTCTTTGACAGTGAAAAGTACAAACTTCAGTATCCATCAGATCTGAATTCAAAGTCCCATTCTGCCACTTTCTAGCTGTGTGAGTCTGGAAAAGCTCACCACTCTTCTCTGGACTTTCCTTAACTTGAGTTAATAAAACCTACATTACAATCTTCTTGTGCAAAGCGAATGCTTAGCATGACATCTTACACATAGAAGATGTTCTGAAAAGTTCACATCTTACTATTTTGTTATATGATGAAAATGTCCGAAAGGTACTTCCTCTAATTGTCCTTTTATCAAAAATTTCAACTTGAGTATTACTTGACCTTTTTAAATCTCTCTCTCCTCAGCTCTATAATGGAAGCGGTCACATCTAATTAATGAGATTGTTGTGAACATGAAATAAGAAATTATTTGAAAATGTTCTTTGTAAATTTGCGAACCTCCACATCAACTTAAAGTTATTATTTATATTATTACAGATGGTCCCTGACTTATGATGTTTCAACTTATAATTTTTTCAATTTCATTGTGCAAAAGTTATATACATTTTGCAGAAATCATTCTTTGAGTACCCATACAACCATTTTTTAAACTTTCAGTACAGTATTCAACAAATTAAATGAGATATTCAACAATTTATTATAAAATACTTTTTGTGTTAGATGATTTTGCCCAACTGTAGGCTAATGTGTGTTCGGAGTATGTTTAAAGTATGCTAGGCTAAGGTATTATGTTCAGTAGGTTAGGTGTATTAAATGCTTTTTCAACTTAACAATATTTTCAACTTATGATGAGTTTATTGGGATGTAACATCATCTCAAGTCAGGGAGCATCTGTGTAATGAAATGGTTTCTGACTTATCAACTGCAGATGGTTCTGTCAAAGACATTAATATCATCATTGCCTGATGCAAAGCTTATTTCAGTTATTATTGTACGTCATCCCCTGCTGTTGAGCAATTTTCGTTCCTTGAAACATATCCATGTTCTTCCTTTTGCATCTGGAGGCCTTTTCTATCCTATTTTCCTCTTGCCTCTTTGGATACTCCTTCTCAGTCCATCTATGACTTCCCTTTCACTGAAACTCCTCAAAACATTGAGATTGCTTGGAGTGTTGCCTTCTCTTCTAATTCTGCTTGCTCTGCTTAGATAAGCTGACTCACACCTTATGTTTCAATTACCTCCCTAATGCTAATGACCTCTGTGCCTCATCTTCAGCCCAGCCCCGCCTGAGCTTCAGAGCCAAACGTCCAACTATCCATAGTTGTGCTCTCTCTGAACATCGCACAGACACCTTAAGCCCAGTATATTCAAACACATGCCATCATCCTCTTCTACATTCCTACTCCATTTGGGCTTTTAGTAAAGCATTGCCATTCACAAAGTTGTCCAAGAGAGAAACTGCAGAATTGTTTTAAAATTCTCCTTTTCCTTCAACATTCACATACTTATTAAAGCTTGTCAGTTGTTGAAGTAGTTCTCCAACTCCACAGCTCTCTCATCACCTCCAATAATCGAATTCAAGCCACTGATACTTGTCACCTGAATTTTAGCCACCGTCTTCTAACTGCTCCCCTTTCTAAAAGTTCTCAGTAATCCTTTTCTTACTTATATTCAGAATAATATTTTCTGAAATGGAAAATCCGGACATTTCTGATTTCTCATCAAAACTCTTTGAAGGCTTCCCATTGCCTCACATGTAGGAGGTGCTTCATAACCAGGTGGCTCCCACTCACCTCTTGCTCTGTTTTTCGTTCTTCTCTACAGTCTAGTCATGATGATGTGTGGTGCTTCCTGGTATCCTATCCTCTCATATCTTGAGACATCACCCAGGCTCTTCACTTTGCTTGCTTTAACGACTCCATCCTGCCATCCTTTACCCACCGCGATACACACGCCCAACACCTGTTCCAATTCGTTATTTGCCTCCAAACTTAAAAGTCACTTCCTCTGAAAAGTCTTCTTTGAAGTGCTAAGGTTCCCCTGCTCTTTGCTGTCATAGAAAATTATACTTCCCTTATTTTAGATTGGTCACTGTGTACTCTAGTTATTTTGTCAGTTACTCTCTCTAAACTGTAAACATTTTTAAGGCAGACACTGTCTATTTTTGTCCATCATTGTATCTTTAAGGCCTGGCAACAAAAACTGATTTGATTATTTTTGGGCTTTTTAAATCCAAACTTACTTCTTGGGCTGTTCTTAATAATTTTATTAATTTAGAATTCACCCTAGGCAGAAAAAGCAATAATGTAACATATGTTATTGACAAAGCTACAAGAGAATACAGGATTTTTTTAAACCAAAGGTTGGCAAACTTTTTCTAAAAAGGGCCAGAGAGTAAATATTTTAGGCCTTTTGAGCTGTAATGGCCTTGACTGCAATTACTCAACTCTGTCATTGAAGCATAAAAAGCAGATTTAGACAATACGTCAACGAATGAACGTGGCTGTGTTCCAGTAATACTTTATTTACAAAAACAGGTGGCAGGCTAGATTTAGCCCACAGGCCATGGTTTGCCAACTGCAGTTATAAACAAATATGGAAGCATTTTGATCAGTAATATGGTATCTCCTTAGAAATGTTTATGTAGAAGAGACCATTGTATATAAGTAGGGAATTTGGTGCTATCAAGAGAAGCTTGTTTATCTTTTAGATGGAAATGTTGGTAGTATTAAAAGTAGAGAAGCAAAACTCATTAAGAAAAGATCCTAATGTATTGGCAGACATTGTATAACTTTAAAAATACAGTTAACAAATCCTGTCATTTGTCTCTCTAGGGATAAGAATAGCTACATTGTGTGGCAGGCTGTAATGTGTGAATTGAATATGGTAGTGCCATATGGCAGAGATATAATCTGGAAAACATAGGTGTGAATCAAAGGGGCTGCAGGCTCCAAATGGGAAACACAGCAATGCTTTCTGCCATCACTGTAGAACAGCAGTGGATTAACACACGTTTCTCTCATCCACTTGGCCATTGCCCACTAAATGAGAATAACACACACTTTACATAAGAAGGGAAGTGCCAAAATATTGAGAACTTCTTTTATTACATCAATCCTAGGCTCATGGTCTCCATTATTCAGCCTTTTATTGTTCCTTGCAAAGAGATTTTATCCAGAGTACAATACCTATAAATGTGAAGGGCATGCTGCCTTCAGGTTGAAAAAGTTATACACAGTGTCCTAATTGACTTGGATCCTTGAGTCTGTACACATTAGTGGCTAATTAACCAA
>NW_016107733.1:911879-958158 GCF_001604975.1 Cebus imitator | reverse complement strand
TTTAAAAAAAACCTGAGTCTACACTTTATGTTCAGTCTAAAATCAAGGACGCACTTTCAACCTTTCACCTTCTGACTCTGCTGTGGAAGGGCCAGGTCGGCCTCCAAACAGGAACACTTCCAAGTGACTGGTATTTTTTATTGGTTTTCAGTATACGATATTGAAGCACTTTATTGTCCAAAAGTAATTATATTTATTTGAGACTGTTACTGGAGGAAGGAAAATAAATATCCAGTGGACCTTTATAAAGTTTTAATATAACTTTCTGTAAAATATTAAAAAACATACTTATCTCCACTTTTCATACTCTTTTTGGCTCACTGTATAAGAAATATTTGCTATTAATGTGCATTAGAAGTCCTTATGTGCTAAGAAGACAATAACAACAAAACTACTATTTTCAAAGGCTTAAAAAACGTTCTCTTCCTTTAATCACAATTTATTCTTTCTTGCTTTCCTCTGAGTATATCAAGCCTGGATTAAACTAGACCAGACTTTTTCTATTTAGTTGTTATCTTGCTTTAATAGAAACAAAAATTGTATCCTACTTTCTGAAAGCCTGTGTGATACTGATCATCTTACATGGCGATCTCTGTGTCTCAGTTTCTTCATCTATAAAATAGGAATTGTAATCATACATATGTCACAGTGTTGTAGGAAAAAATAAATGTGCTAATGTATAAAGACTTAGAACCCTGCTGGTACATGGTAGGGACTCTGTGTATAGGCTATTATGATTATTATTGTTATTATTTTTCCAAAAGGATCTGATTATCTTGTATTTTGTTACACACAAATACTGAGCTTATAGATCCCTATAGGCGCCACATTGCTTGGTGGCTTCACTAATGCTGTTCCCTCTTTCTGGAATTACCTTCTTCAGTCTGTGGATCTATCCAAGCCTATTTCATCTTGGCAAATATTGTTCAGCTTACAAATAACCTCTTCCAGGAGGGCTTCCTTGATGTCCTTCTCCTGTCCCATGTGGAGATCCTGATCTCTTCCCACTGGGCTATCTCTTTATTGTGAATCTGTGATGCTGAATTATTATTTATTTGTTCACATTTCTGTCTACCTTCTTGAAGTTAGGAACTGTGTCTTACTCATGTCTGTATCCCTGTTGCCCAGTACAATGACTGCCTGATTCTGGTGGGTTTTCAATCAAGCTTGTGGAACTGAAGTATTACTTAACAGCATAGTGTTCCCATAAAGTAAACAGAAGCAAATTAGAGGCCATATATTCAACAAAGAATTGGGATTTTAGATTCCCTAAAATTCCTGTTCTGGGCAAGGAAAGCCAGAAGTATATAAAACATCTCACCTTTAAATTAATCTCATTTAATCAACAATATTTATTGACTAGCTGCTCTGTGCTTAGCCCTATTCTAGATCCTTGGAATACTAAACAGAAAAAGAAAAAGGAATTCCTACTCTCATGAGGCTTATGTTATAGAAGAAAATAATAAATAATAATAAATACATAAAGGAATAAACTAAATGTAAATGAAAAGTAAATTATAGAGTGAATCAGAAAATAAAAAATGTTATTGAAAAAGGAAGTGGAAAAAGGGTCTTGGGGAAGTGGGTTGTGAGGCAGCAGGAGCAGTCTTTTGCAACATCAAGTAAAGTAGTTAGCACTAGCCTTACTGGGAAGGAAAATCTGAGCAAACATTTGAAAGAAGTGAGAGAGTGCACTAAGGACATACGTGGAGAAGAGCGTTTCGGGCAGAAGAAACAGCCAGAGCAAAGCCTGGGAGGTAGAAATGTGCCTGGTATGTTCAAGGCAGCCTGTGTGGCTCAACTGGCATGGGAGGAGAGGAGAGCAGGAGATGAGATCCCAGAGGTGATGGGACCAAAGGATCAGGTCGATGGCTTTCATGTTCAAAAGGTCAAGTATAAGAAGGCTCAGAATATTGTTTTGAAAAATAAAATACCCTCTGCAAATGTTGCATTATATTTGAAAAGCCATCTAGGGCAGCTAGAATTCTCAGAGAAATCTGGAAAAAGACGAAACTCAGGCAGCAAGCCTAAAGGAAATAAGGCAGTGAAAAGAGAAATTTAATATGTTTTGCTTCTGTTATCTTTTTATTAGACCTGAAGGAAAACTTTGTTCATAGGAAACCTTATGTAGTTGCCTGCAGATGCAATTTTTGTGCTTGAAGCCTAAAGGCTTGAGAAACAGAGGAAAAAGCCAAACATAAATTGGAGGTTCTTATAGTCATACTTCAAAATTAGCCAGGCTAAGGAAAATGCCTATGAGCCTAAAGGTATTTCTGATTTTCATCAAAGGCCTGTCAGTAGTTTGTACAATGCCAGCAATGGGTAATTTTTCCTTAACTTTGGAATATATTTATGTCATGGAGACTTAGACAACTCTAGTAATGTTTAACAATTAATTGTTTAATTCATTCTTTCACTAATATTTATTAAGTGCCTGCTATGTGTCAGGCACTGTTATAGACACAAAGAATATGGTCATCATTAAAACAGACAAAATTTCCTTTCCTTATAGAGTCAATCAAAGAATGTCCAAAATATGTGTTAGATGGTAGAAAGAGCTGTAGGGAAATATGAGGCACTGTCTGGGGACAAGTACTAAAAGCAATGGAGTTAGGAAGATGGCTATTTTATACAAAACAGCCAGAGAAGGCCTCTCTGACAAAGCAACATTTGGCAGACCCTTGAAGAAAGTAAGGAGCACATAATTGGGATATCTGTGTAAAAAGTATTTCAGGACAATGAAATAGCTAGTGCAAAGGGCCTGCGGCAGGAGAGCATGTGAGTGAATAATGCTTTACGGCTTACTGATCACTTTCATTTATATTCTTTCTCTTATGTCATCATCAGATCCTTGAGAAACAGAAATGGTAAGTATTGTTTCCTTTTTTTTTTGGCCAATGAATGGAGGAAGTAGCAACAGTTTGGTCAATAAATGCTAGTAAGTGGTGTCACAAGAACTAGAGCCCAAGTCATTCTTAAACTACTGCTCAGCCATGCACTCACCTACCTGCATGGTGCCTTGACAAAGCCAGATGTGCTACAGGGCCTCTCAGGAGCCCTCAGGTATAAGCAAAGTGCAGGTAGCTGATGTCTGCAGGATGTGAACAGCAGTTGGGTGCACAAATGCTTGATACCGTTTGGCTGTGTCCCCACCCAAATCTCATCTTGAATCTCCACATGTTGTGGGAGGGACTCAGTGGGAGGCAATTGATTCATGAGGGCAAGTCTTTCCTATACTGTTCTTGTGATAATGAATAAGTCTCATGAGATGGTTTTAAAAAAGGAATTCCCCTCCACAAGCTCTCTCTTTTTGCCTGCTGCTGTCCACATAAGATGTGACTTGCTCCTTCTTGCCTTCCTCCATGATTCTGAGGCTTCCTCAACCATGTGGAACTGTGAGTTCTCCATTAAACCTCCTTCCTTTGTAAATTACACAGTCTCAGGTATGTCTTTATCAGCAGCGTGAAAACAAACTAGTACAATTCTCATAATTGCTCATGATTCAGCCTGAACAATGCCAACAGACACAGGGGTGGCATATGTCTGCCTTCAAGGGATACCCTATTTAAGACCCCCTTCTGAGTCCCTATTTCCTGACCTAGAATCCAACTCCTCCCCCATGGCTGGGAGTGAAATCACCCACCCTTCTGGGGAAATCTGACCTCTCATCCACAAGAGTGTGGTCTCTTGCTCTGACCCCATCAGGGCAATAGTGTCAGATCACAGTATTCCAGCAGCAGTACCGTTTCCAGGCCCTGGGGGATTCAGCCTTAAATACCACCACATGTTGGACATTACCAGACAGTCCCACTTGCACTTTGCGTAGCCTGCCCCAATTCCCTTTTTATAGTGGCTTTTCCTGCAAGAAGGAAAGGTTATGCCTGCATAGCCCTCCTGCAGGTTTATCAGTCTCAGTTCCTGAAGCCCTGTCAGCAACTGCTCAAACAAGAACACACACACACACACCCCTCCACAGAACACACAGTAATACACAGGCACCCTCACAACTTCATTATTAAGTTTAGGTAACATTTATATGAACCATCATCATAGTTTGTCTCTCATATATGTGTGTACAGCCATGTACATATATACATATGTATCCACACATATACATATTCACATATTTAAATGTGCACATACATGCATATCGACACATTCTCAAGTGGCAAAGCAAATATTCATTTATTATTAATTGTAATTAATATTTATCATGTTCTCACAATTGGCATTGCAAGTAACTGATTTGTGTAAGGGACTGTTTTAAATTATAGAACATAGTTATTAAAATAAAAAATTCTTGGGCATCTTGCATTGAACTAGGGAATAAGTGTATCAAAAATAGCAGAAACTCCCCATGATGGATGTTGGCAGCCTGGCTTCCCACTCTCCTCTTTCTCTGAGGTTATCTCACTCCTTAGAATGATTTATGTGTCAGTTTTGCAACAGTGATTCCTAGAATCCCCCTGGTGACTTTTGGCTGCTTCTTTTTTGTGTCTTAAATTTTTATTTATGTGCTTTACATATAAATTAAAATTTTTGGTTTCATGGGGACAAGTCCTACAACACGATAATCAAAACACCACTATATTCTCAGGCCTCAGTCACAAACAGTAAGCCAGAATATTTTTCTTTGTTTTCTTTTTGTCCTTTGCTATTTTTTACTAGTATACTGTGAATTTGTAGAGAAATTTGACAGAGCACAAAGAACAGTTGAAATTGTTGATTATCCAGGTAGTTTGATGAATATGAATAGCCAAGGTAATGTATAAGCATGACAGGTATTCAGTGAACCCAGACTCAGCATCAATGCCATACCTCCCACAACCACCCATTTTCCTCCTCAAATTATAGGTTTGGACTCTTGTCTAGTGTTCAGTCTAAACTCTGAACACAACCCTGTAACTGAGTTGTGGATAATAAAATTTACCCTCAGAGCCACCAGTGCTTTGACAACCTATAACAATGTGAGATCTGAAGAGTTTCAAATTTCCCTATATTCATTATTTGTCCTTAGTTATGAAACATACTGACGACCTAACTTTAATTTGGGGGGCTTCTTTGGTCAATAATATGAAGGCTTTTATTCTCATACAAATTGTGAGAAACATGATGATTCTGAATTCCTTCCCTGACTCATGGTACTTCTTTCTGAAGTGTTAGATTCCTTCCTCCTGTTTGTTGTACAGTGATTTAGAATGGACATCTAGGAGATAGTGGGATGTTTTGGTAGAGATGTTTATTTCCAGGCATTATACACTTACTATTCTGTTTTATCTCCAAGTCCTTAGGGATGAATGTCAAATGAAGAAAATCCTAAAATGACTAGATATAATTTAAATGTGTTAGGTCAATGGCGTTTAAAGGAATGAATGAGTATAAGAGGGAAAATAGGGCACTGATGTTTTCATGAGGGCAATGCTTATTGGGCAACAGTTTATCAGTTGGCAAAGGGAGGTACTTGTTCAATACTGGTGCTTTATTCTAGCCAAGAGGAAAGGAAAGACCGAAAGATCAAGGACACAAATGAAAAACAAACACAGAAAGCTGCAAAGTTAAGAACACTGAGAGGAGGAAGCCACAAGGGAACTGGATTATATTTCAGAGTTAAAAAAAAAAAAAAAAACACTCAAAACCTACAATCTGTCTTGTAAATTAATTCCACACTTAATTTTTGAAATTCTTTCTTATTTTTCCAGACTTGAGCCAATATGAGGGGGATGAAATGTTATAGGGGAAGTGGCAGCCAGGCATATAGTGGTAAACTAGTTTACTTTTACAATTTCCTTTCATATGTAGATTCAGCACTGCCTTTTCCTTTGTCATTGCTTACAAAGATCTAAGCTTCCTTCCTAAGGCATCATCTTTTATTAATCAGCTTATGCACAACAAAGTCCAAGAGACTGGAACTGGGTTCAGACAGATGTTGATAAATGTCTTAAGTTTCTTATAAACTAAATCAAGGCCAGCCATGTTTTATTAATCAGTTAACCTTCATACACACTTTGTCCTCTGTATATTGTCTCACACTTTATATGCCATCCTGTTTACACTGCTTATCCTGAGTTAATTCAAGACAGTTAGCCTTTATTTAGAAAGACATGTTTCTACATATATTTACTGGCCAACACAAACAGTCATTTACAAATGCATATTTAGCAAAACAACATTAGGTGTTAGACAGTGAAGAAAAGGACTATCATGCACTTATAAACTATGTTTATTTTATCTGCTAACCAGGATAAGAATATAAATCTGGTCAAAAGCCTGCTGGTAGAAATATTTATGAACTTATCCTTCAGTATCCTTATACCATACCTCCACTCAGAAAGCCAAGAACATACTGAAAAAACACATTGCTTGGTTCCATCTTACATTTTCTTTTAAAAGATTCTTACCTGAGGCCCTAAATAGTAAATGTAAATTGCTGCAACAGCAAATTCTCTTCCAGATAGTAGCTACAGTGATTAGATTAGTTCAAAGCATATTATAAGAATAAATAAATAACCAAGGCAAGAAGAATAAAATTCATGCTATGGAGTAAACTATGTAGAGCAACAAATAATCTTCAGGTATAAGCTATGGTGTTAGCATGACGTCAATGATGAATTTTTCCATCAAAACCTAGTGTAAAGTTCTTAGCTAGAGCAAATTACCTGCCTGCCCTAATGTGTATCTCTGTAGTCTTCGATTGTTCCACCTTTGGGCCTCCCATACGTGTTGTCCACATGGGTGGTCCACATGGGTATTCTACTCTGGTCCATTCTGTGCCCCATCTTGTAGCAGAACTATTTTTGATTGTACAGAAAGTCTCTTAGCTGCAATTGCTTCATGGTTTAGAGAACAGGCCTCTACTACAAATACAAAAGGTTCTGGTCTGTACGGTTTTACTATTTTTATTTTGGTACCCAGTTCCTACAGCTGACTACAGATGATGGAGAAAGAGCAGGCATTGAGTGTTCCCTCTCACTGTCTCCCTGAGGCTGTGGGATCTTTCTTTCATCTGTACTATGGTGGGAGGAGTTTTCTGTACCTCTTTGATTTTAGTTGGAACAAGAACACATAAGAATTAAGAAGTGCCTGAAACATTCTGTCTCATTGCTCCAATGCCTATTTCTCTTTGGCTGTTTCTCCTGTTTTCTTGCTACGAAAATACCCATTACAAAGGAACTCTCTGCTCCAGGTGGACACTGGGCATATCAGTCAGGGATCAGTGTTTCAGGGATCAGTGTTTTTCTTAAGCGTGTGGCCAAAGTTTGCCAACTTATAAGAGAGTTGCCTCCAAAGTGAAAGATAAAGTGGCCCTCACAGCATAAAATATTTCCTGAGTAAGCAAACAAAGATTAGAAACTAAAAAAAAAAAAACTTTCTCATTTTTTGTATTAATAATATGTCAATAAGTAGTAAGCATTTATAGAATACTATGTAGAGTATTTGGCATTTTGCTTGCTGCTAGATTTTGGATCTAAGTCTGTAGGTAAGAAAAAAATATTTTTGGCAACTAAAGTTTTGGAATTTTAGAAAATAGGCATGGGTAATATGACCTTAACATCATAGCCTGCTTTGATCTAATGTATGCTGTATGTTAATGTAAGATAAAATATTTTTCCCATTTTATAACACTGATTAATTTTTTACAAGCATTAAATTTTTTAAATTAGGCAGAACTTACATACAATAAAATGTCCAGAATTTATTTTCAATGGGAAGACAACTAAATAACTGTTTTACTTGTGTAGCCACCATACAAAACAAGATATAAAACTTTCTCATCACCTCATAAAATTTCTCATTGGCCACTTCTACTCAATTTCTGCCTCACCTGGAGCAATCACTTTCTGATTACTATCTCTACAGATAAGTTTTGTTTGGTTTTGGACTTCGTATAAGTGAAACTATATAGTATGTATTACTTGTGTCTGGTTTCTTTCACTAAATATAATATGTGACATTCATCCATGCTGTAGTTGGTAAGCCCCTTGATTTTTGTTTTCAAAAATATCATGAGTCTTGTGCTGAATCACAAAATACTGAGAAACTAGAAAGTATAAAATAATAAGTTTTTTATATAGTTAAAAATTACCTCAAAGATTCTTCAACCCTAACCCTCAGCCTAGTTTGAGTCTCCTGGGTGATGCCAATACTAAGTGGGACCCTGGTCTTTCTGGAAAAATCTCCAATACAGAGAACCAGTCATTACAAGAGGTATCTAAAGTACCACAAGCTCATACTTTAAAAAACATTTAGAAACACTAAGTTTTCCTGTGATGAGAAATTATTCTTCATAGTTTTAATATGTATGAAGGGTTATTGTGAAGACAGGAAGGAATTTCCTCAAACAAATATTTTGCTCACGTTCGAGTTTCATTTCTGAGTCAGAATACCTGCAGTTCTAAAAGAAGGACTCTGTTTCAAACTGGTTGATTCCTGTGAATTATTTGCAAATCCTAATCATGTTTCTTCAAGGATAGGTTTCTATATTTGATGTAAGAAAGACTGTCCAATAATTCATCAGTTTTACATGTTTTCTAGCTCCTTCCTTACTCTATAAAGTTGCAGAAATTTACTTCAAGACTGAACTATGTTTGAGCCACTCGTCATGTTGTCCTTAACTGTCCATGTGATCAATAAGATATGTTATGCTTTGTTTCCTTGAGTAGGGAAGGAATTAGCATTATTAAAAGTACCAATAGATCACAGTCAGCTTTCTCATTTCCTCTATGTAAGGTAGTTACTTAAAGAGATAACTCTCATAAAACCTTTTATTCTCACCTTCCTATTGTTTATGATAATATTTTCATTCGACTAATTTAAAAGTAAACAGCTGCAGCACAAGTGATAATGACAATCTAAACACTATTTTGAATACACTTAAGAACTTTGGGAAATATCAGAAAAACAAAAACTTTAAAAAATAATTTTATATATTACTAAATATATATCAGGATATAGGCCATCAAATCAAGACAATTATATCATGTGTTTCTTAAGAATGAGGGCTTCTGCTTCCTCCTCTTCCCTTTCCTCCTCTTTTCTGCTATTGCTTCTTCTCCAAGTGTTTCTTCTTTATGAACCCTTCTGGGCTTTAGTTTGTTACTCATAATGTAAGTTCCATGTCCATTTGTTCTCTGCCTCATCTCAACAACCTGACGTATACTAGATGCTGAATAAAATATTTTTCCTAAGCATATGTAGTTGATGAGTGGCAGACACAGGAGGAAGCCTGGCTTCTGTCTAGATCTCTTATTCCTTATAACCACATCAATTGCATTTGTCTAAGACTGTTGCCTCGTCTTCAGCACAACCACCACTGATTAATTCTAGACCATCACCTGGGTTTCTGCAGTTTGTTTCTAAACTTGTCTCCATCACTTGCCTCCTCACAGTACATCCTCCACAAGGTCCCCAGAAGAGCTTTCTAAAACTCAAATTTGATCATGTCACCTTCCTGTCTATACGATATGATGGTCCCTCGATATAAGATGAAAGTATAAAACCCTTCCCATAACCTACAAGCACCTACAAAATCTCTTTTCCACCTCTCTACCCTCATATCCCTTCTCTTCTCTCACTTCTCAATGCTGCAGCTCAGAACTGCCATATATATGACAGCCAATTCTTTATATGTACCTTGTTTCCTGCTTTGTCATTGTGGTTGCTGGGTTTTTTCGTTTGTTTGTTTTCCTGAAAGCCCATCACCTGTCTGTAGATAGCTGATTACTGTTCCATTATTCAACACTTCCAGGACCTCCCCTGCCCCTCTCCAAGCACCCTGGGTCCTCCTCTGTCATTCCCCAAACCAGTGACATCATCTGCGTCTCTGTGAACCATGTTAGCGCTGGCCTCTCAGTCTTCCACTCCCCTTGTACCAAATTTTCCTCTTATCAAAAGGACTCTGTGTGCTTGATCTAATCAACTTCACTTCCAAATTCATGGACCTTTTCCTCTCCATTTCAACAGTACATTTCCGAGATGCTTTGTAGCATCTTATTGCCTGAACCTCATGCCACTCTGCAATCATTAACTTTATTATGTATCCAACTGCAATCACAATTTTTCCCCCTTTGGCTTTCTCACTCCCTCTCATTACACTTGCCCTTTTACCTCATGACCTCAAAACTTTGGCTACAACTTTTCTAACAGTCTGCCCTTGGCTCATGTTCCTCCACTGAAGAACAGTTTATGTTACCTGAATACACTCCCTCAGAGCCCATTCAAACCATTAACCTGCAGTTAAGGTTAGGCACCTATTGCTTCACTAATTCTGTGGAGCAAATACCACCAAACCCCTCTCAATTAACAAATCCAATGGGCTCTTGTCAATCCTTATGTTTTTCACTTTTCTGAGGCTTTCATCTTCCCCTGATGCCTCTCTTTCTTGGCTTATTTCTCCCCTGGTTCTTGCTGGTATCATCCTCCCAGTCTTCTTCAAGTATTTGTGTTCCTGGGGAACTGTCTTCAGCCCTCATCAACTCCATGGCTTCAACTATTAGTCACACATTGATGATCCCAAAATGTTTGCCTTTAGTTCAGATTTCTCTCCTGAGCTCAGATTTGTATGCAACATTGTACCCT
Organism: Cebus imitator; assembly: GCF_001604975.1. Classification (NCBI taxonomy): domain Eukaryota; kingdom Metazoa; phylum Chordata; class Mammalia; order Primates; family Cebidae; genus Cebus; species Cebus imitator. Next base: position 947,583 of record NW_016107733.1, on the reverse strand, counting down.
GTACTTCACAAGAAACTCAAGCCCAACAAATCCAAAGTTGAGCCTTTTATCATTCCCTTAAAATTTTATCTTCCTCCTGCATTTCTGTCGTTATTATTATGAATGAACTGAAATGCTCTCCACCCAACAACTCATACCAGAAATGCAAGAATCTCCACAAATGTCTCCATTTTCTCATTCCCTGCATTGAATTAGGAATCAAGTTCTTTCTCTTCTACATTATTAACATCTCATGTTGTTCCTTTCCCACTCCTACTGCTGTTGTTCCAACCTACTACAGTGCCTGCAAACTTATTTCTCTACCTCCAAGGCTCATACCCTTCCAGCCCTTTTTCCTAAACACAAATCCAGTCTCATCTGTCTCCTCGATCTCTACTCTCTTTAGCTGTGGCTCCTACCTTGGTTGCATGTTAGAATTACCTAGGCAGATATTTTTGAAATACTGTTACTCCACATCCAGATTGAATTGGTTAGACTGGGATTAGGATATTTGTGTTGTTGTTTTCTTAAATCTCCAAGGTGCTATTGAAAGGCCAAAGATAAGAACAACTATTCTACAAAATAGACTTAAAAGGCCTTTATTTAAACTTGCAAAGTACGATTTACTGCTTCATCTTTTCTGACTCCATTCACTCTATGGGTAGCTGTGTAAAATGATGTAATTTCCTTCCACATTGACCTTGCTAACACTGTTTCCTCTGTCTAAAACTCCTTTTCATCACTTGTCTGTCTGAAAATACATATTCATCTATCAAGGCTCTGATCATGTCACCTGTGATGGGCTAAATTATGTCATAGAATTCATATGTTGAAGCCATAATCCTAGTAACTCAGAATGTAACTGTATTTGGGGATAGTGTCATTAAAGAGAAAATTAAGCCAGGCATGGTGACACATGCCTGTAATCCTAGCACTTTCGGAGGCCAAGGTGGGCAGATCAGATTGCCTGAGCTCAGGAGTTCGAGACCAGCCTTGGCAGCATTGGAAAATCCTGTCTCTACTAAAAATACAAAAAATTTTTAAAAAATAGCTGGTGGTGTGTGCCTGCAGTCCCAGCTACTTGGGAGGCTGAGGCATGAGAAAGGCTTGAACCCAGGAGGTGAATGCTGCAGTGAGCCAAGATCACATTACTGCACTTGAGCCTGGGCTACAGAGAACAACATGATCTCAANAAAAAAAAAAAAAAAAAAAAAAAAAAAAAAAAAAAAAAAGAAGAGAGAGAGAGAAAATTAATTAAAGCAAAACGAGATCCCATGGGTGTACCATATTCCAATATGTCTGGTATACTTTATCAGAAGAGGAGCTTAGGACACATGAGCATTCAACGGGACAACCATGTGAGGACACAGTAAGAAGGTAGACATCTACAAGCCATGGAGGGAGGTGTCAGAAGAAACCAAACTTATCAACACCTTGATCTTGGACTTTTGCTTCCAGAACTGTGAGAAAATACATTTCTGTTGTTTAAAGCACTTAGTCTATGGTACTTTGTTATGGCACCCCTAGCATATTAAACATCACACTTATATAATCTTTTCTGGGACCACTCCTTCCTTCCAGGAAGTATTGGCTTCTTCTTTGTTCCTGCCTATATTCTACACCCTTGCAAGCTTATAGATTGGCAGGCGTGGCTCTTTACTGTTCCTATTTGGCTACTGCTTTCAAAGGGCTGGGACTCTAAGACTTAGGAAATAGATGTCTCCTCTCAGTTGCCTTTGCCTTAGTAGGTGATAAAGTCAATAACTACTTGTAAAAGTGAACTGGATTTGTGGGATGGCTCAAAGGGAGAAGTGTCCCTCTATCTGACCTCATTTCTTATTTGATCTCTAGAACAAAATTAACTTCTCAGGTGTGCCAAGCCTGCACATGCCGCTCAGTCGCTCTGCAAGCTGCTTCCTCTGCCGGCACTGCTTTCATCTCCCTTCTCTAGAAGGCTGACTCCTCACTGTCCCTTAGATTTACCTCAGCAGTTCCATCCCTGGAAAGCCTGCACTGATCATCACAGATTGGGTGAAGAAGGTTCCCAAGGGTCTCCCACAGTAGATCTTTTTCACCCCAATTCAAACATACTCCATTAAATGTAAATGTTTGTTTACTAGACTGGGTACTCTTAGACTGTGGATTTTTGAGGGAACATAATGTATCTTTTTTGTTCTTATCTTTGTGTTCTTAAAGCCTGTCACAGCTCCAGCATGCAATAGCCACTCAATGAATAATTCTTAAAAAACCCTGGCTCTCCCTTAAGGTAACATGGAATAAGAGTTATATTTGGATAGAATTAACCACTTAATGATCTGGAAACTAAAACTAATGCCTCCCTTATAATATGTATTAGACAGGGTAGGCTACAGAGCTTGCAACAAAAAGGCTTAATTTCACCCTAGGTCATCTAAGTTCTGCTTTACATGGGGACGCAGGCTGAATGTGATGGTTAATACTGAGTGTCAACTTGATTGGATTGAAGGATACAAACTATTAATCCTGGGTGTGTCTGTGAGGGTGTTGCTAAAGGAGATTAACATTTGACTCAGTGGGCTGGGGAAGGCCTACTCACCCTTTATCTGGTGGGCACCATCTAATCAGCTTCCAGTGAATATAAAGCAGGTAGAAGAACATGAAAAGGTGAGACTGGCCTAGCCTTCCAGCCTACATCTTTCACTTGTGCTGGATGCTTCCTATCCTCAAATAAGCTCCTGGACTCTAAGTTCTTCAGTTTTCAGTCTCAGACTGGCTCTCCTTGCTCCTCAAGCATGCAGACAGCCTATTGTGGGACCTTGAGATTGTGCAAGTTAATACTTAATAAACCCATCTTTGTATGTATGTGTCTTCCCTATTAGTTCTGCCCCTCTAGGGAACCCTGATTGATACACTGAAGGAGCAGCCTTCATCTGAAACATGGGCAGTTGTGACAGAGGCAAAAACGAACATAGCAAACCTCAGCCTGACTCTTAAAACTTCTGCTCAGAAGAGACATGATACTTCCACTCAGATTCCATTGGTATATGTCAAAAAGTCATACCTGGGCTTAATAAGGAGAAATCTAAAGTCTTGCCAGAGAGAGGGGCACCAAATGCAGGTAAACAGAGTAAAACCTATGATCCAATGATTGCTAGTTCTTATTATGAACTAATTTTTAGGTCAGTTTTCGTTATTATAAAAAGCATATTTATATCTTCTAGCCAGTGTAGAGTAACAGGGGTCACATTTACCTTTCTTGCTGAAACAGTTAAAAAGTCAGATAAAATATGTTAACAGTTTTCAAGATATTGAACATAAGGCAAGGAAGGTGAATGATTCCTTTGGGACAGGGAACAAGTAAGGTAAGCCTCACGCTTGCCCAGGTTTTCAGGTTTGAGGGCATTTCCAGTCTGTGATGCAAAATGAGGGAATAAAAGCAAAACCCAGCAAAATCCCTGAGTTGGGAAAAATGATCTGAGAATTTGGAGAGACGGAGAGCTACAGTTAACAGTGAAGAGTAATGGAGAGTAGAAAAAATTGCCAAGATCCTCAGAAGGCTGCCCTTGAGTATTCAGTAGAGAGTGGATCAGCAGTTACATGCAAGGAAACTAACCAAGTCCGGGTGAAAAGAACCACCCAAAAGGATGAGGGGGAGCAGTGGCTGGAGCTCCTGTAGGACCAATGCCATTCCCACTTGTAGAATGGAATATCTTTATGTGGCATTGAGTATAGAACTCAGAAAATTCTTGTCTCAATAGTACAAAATAATTATCTCCAGAATGAATGCTGCTGTTGCCCCACCTAAGAAATCATAAAAGCAAAATCTGAGGGAATCAAACTGTTTCCCAAGTCACATGACTACTTCCCATAACAAAGCTGAAAGATATTTATAGGAATTCAGAAATATCCAGCATCCAAGAAGATAAAATTCACAATGTCTGGCACCTAATTAAAGTTTCAGGTATGAAAAGAAACATTAAAATATGACCATATTACAAGAAAGATCTCAAAGTGATAACCTTAGTTTCTTTGCACAAAAACTGGAAAAAGCAAGAAAAAAATTAAAATAAGCAGAAGAAATAAGATAATGAAAATCAGAGGGTAAGCCAATGAAATAAAAAGCAGATGAGAGAAAATCATCAAAACCTGTTTTTCTTAAGAAGATTAATATAGATAATAAACCCTTATGCAGACCTAGTCAATCAGGATACAAAAGGGAGAGAAGATACAAACTACCAATATTCAGAATGAAAGAGTTGTCAATATTACAGATTCTATGATATTAAAAGATTATGAAAGAATACTATGAATAACTTTATGCTAATATATTTGACAACTTATATGAAGTGGGCAAATCCCTTGAGGAACAAAAAATATCAAAGCTCACATAAGAAGGAATAAACTTTCTGACTACCTTTATATCTATTAAAGAAATTGACTTTGTAGTTAAAAGAACCTCACACCCAGATTACTTAATTACTAAATTCTGCTAAACATTTAGTAAAAAAATAAATTACCAATCTGCATAAACCCTTCCACAAATTTTGAGAGGAGAAACTACTTGCCCACTCATTCTATAAGGCTAGTGTTACCTTACAAAACAAAGACATCATGAAGAAAACTACCAATTAATACTCTTCATGAACACAAAGACAAAATGTAATTAACGTTTTAGCATGTAGAATCAAACAATATAGAAAAAAGATAATACTTCCAGACTAACAGTGGTTTATCCCAGACATGCAAACTAGTTTTAACATTCAAAATCAATCCATGTAATCCATAATATTAACAAACTAAAAAAGAAAACCATATGATCCTTTAAACAGACACAGAAACATTAGATAAAATCCAACATCAATTTGTTATTTAAAAATAAATTTGCTCTCATCAAACTAAAGATAGAAGGTAGCATTCTCAATAAAAGACATTTATGAAAAACCTGCAATGTGATATTTAAGATCAGGAATAGAGCAAGGATGTCCACTTCTAGTCAACATTGTAGAGAAGATACCAGTCAATTAAATAAGCCAATAAAAAGAAATAAATATGTCCAGTTTGAAAAGGAAGTAGAAAACTGTCTACTTACAGATGATATAGGTGTGTTTGTAGAAAACCTGATAATATCTATTAAAACATTTACTAGAATTCGCTAGATTATAATGTACAAAATCAAGATACAAATACCAATTGCATCGTAAGAAAATTTTGAAAATTGAAATAATTAAAATAATTCCACTTACAATAACATCAAAAATATGAACTACTTAGAAATAAATCTGACAAAATATGTACAAGATTTGTACACTGAAAACTATAAAACATTGCTAAGGGAAATTAAAGAAAACCTATATAAATATAGATTTATACTGTGTTCATAGGCCAGAAAACTTGATATTGTTGAGAGGTTAATCCTTATCAAGTTGACTATGTATTCAACTGTATGCAATCACAATCAAAATCCCAGCAGAGCTTCTTTTTCTTTTTATTTTTAACTGAAAAGCTTATTGTAAAGTTCCAATAGAAATGCAAAGGACATAAACAGCCCAAATAAATCGGAAACATAAGAAAAAAGTTGGAATACCAACACTACCTGATTTTATGATTTATTGTAAAACTACAGTTATCATAACAGTGAAATATTAGTAAAGATAGATAGACTAATGGAATAAAATAGAGAATTTCAGAAAAAGTACAAGGGCAATGTATTAGAAAATGCTTTTCAACAAATGATGTTACAATCAGTTATCCACAGATTAAAAAAATAAATTTCAAACCATACTCACTTTTTTTAAAAATTATACTTTAAGTTCTAGGGTAAATGTGCAGAACATGCAGGTTTGTTACATAGGTATACACATGCCATGGTGGTTTGCTGCATCCATCATCCCGTCATCTACATTAGGTATTTCCCTTAATGCTATCCCTCCCCTAGCTCCCCACTCCCCATGAGACCCTGGTGTGTGATGTTCCCCTCCCTGTGTCCATATGTTATCATTGTTCAACTCCCACTTATAAGTGAGAACATGTGCACACCATACATTTAAAAAAATCATATATCTAAATGTAATGCCCAAAAGCATAAAACTTCTAGAGGGAAATATAGGAGAAAATCTCTGTGACCCTGGGTTAGGCAAAATTTCTTACATAAAACACTAAAAGCACAATTCATATAAGATAAAAATGATAAATTTGACTTCATCAAAATGATAAAATTCTGCTTTCAAAAGATAAGAGAATGAAAAGATAAACTACAGATTTGGAGAAAATATTTGTAAATCACATATGTGATAAAGGACTTGTATCTAGAATATATTAGGAAATCTCAAATCTCAATAAGAAAAAAAACAACTTTAAAAAATGAGTAGAGTCAAACAGACTTTTCAAGAATAAAGTTAAGTTGAAAAAGAAATATAAAAAATGTTCAACATCATTAATCATTACGGAAATGTGAATTAAAATCACAAAGAATTACTACTGTACTTTCATCAGAATGGCTAAATTAAGAAAACTGACCACATTAAGTGCTGATAAGGATGTGGAGGAACTGGAATTCTTATACATTGCTGCTGAGAATGCAAAATGGCACAATCATATTGGAAAATAGTTTGTCAGTTTCCTAAAACATTAAATATGTATCATGGGAGCCAACCATTCTATTCCAGATATTTACCCAAGATAAATGAAAGAAAATGTTCACAATAGCTTTATTTGTAATAGTCAAAAATTAGTGCAACCCTATTGTCCATCAACAGATGAATGGAGTTAATGGATAAACTGGCAGACCCATGCAATAAATTACTATTTAACAATAAAAAGAAATGAACTATTGATAAATACAACATAGATGAATTTCAAAATAATTATGCCAAATGAAAGAATCTAGACTGAAAAAGGAGTATATACAGTTTTATTTCATTTATTTACAATTCTAGAAAATGTGAACTAACCTATAGTGACAGGTGTCCAATTAGCAGTTGCCTGGTGGAGGAAAAATGGGTGGGAGGAAGGAAATGTACTGGAGCAAGAGGTCACTTCTGAGAATGATGGATATATTCACTATCTTGACTGTGGTATATTAGCATATACCAAAGCTCGAACTTGTTAAATTGTACGGTTTATCATATATTGCTTATACAGCAATAATGTTCTTAAAAGTGGAACTAATTGAGCAATGGTTGATAAAAATGTATTTATGTTTAATTACACACGGAATGAATAATTAAGTTCTGATTATCATAAATATAACATTAGAATGCTAAAATCCCCTTTACCCACTTATTCAATTTTTTTGCTCCATCAAATAAAAACAGGTGCACATATGAATGAGATCATTTGCCCCCTACCTTTATTTACCATTGTGTTTTTTAATTATGGACCAGAGGATAAATGACCTTCAAGGTCATAGCTACTTTCTACTTGAACTAAGACAGGGACTCTGCTTGTCCTGAGCCAATGTTCCAGGGGCCTTTCCACACATAGTTCTGCTGTCTCATATCATAATTCTGAATTGAAATGTTAAAGAAGCCAAGGATCTGAGTAATGCAATTTAAATAATTTCCCACTAAAGAGGTTGAAGATTTAAAAAAAAAAAATTCGTGGCTGTTTCAAGGCCTGCAATATCTGGGGAACTGACTTCTACAGAACAGTTTGTTCCCTGGTGCTGATGAGTAAATGGGGTATCATTGCTCAACAGTTTATTTACAAACGAAGTATAGAAGCATAAAACTGAGAACTGTTCTCAATTAGTTATTCTTTCATGTTTACTCAGTCAAGTATTAAATCTTCCAAAATCATGAATCTCTTTTCGGAACAAATCTTCTGGTTTTGATAGTTTCCACTGTTGGAAAGTTTTTATTGATATTTGACCTATGTTTCTTCCTTTCCTTACTTTTATTCTGCTTACCCTGTTTAGATCAGGCCCTGTCATTTCCTCCAAATGCTTACGCTTTTCAGGTATGTTATGACTCATCCTACTCAACATTTAGTCAGGCTCTCCACAGGCACTACCTTAGTATTTTTATGGACCTTATGGTCTTTGCTAGAATAAATCTCTCATAATGAGATACAATATTCTGGCCATAATCTCACTATACTTGTAGAAAGAGGGGCTAATTGTCTTTGTATCGTCCATGTTATTAAGTGTAATATGTGAAGCCTAAATTTAAAAAATTTAAAAAAACCAAAAGCAAAAACCCTTGAGTTTTTCCTTTCATGTTACATGGTACACTTCCGTCAATGTTTAGCACACTAATTTCTCTGTTGTTTTTTTTCTGCTTACTCGGAATCCACTATTGATAGGTTTTATTTTTCAGATCACATTTAACTAAATAGATAAGTTGCTGTATCTGTCAATATTTCCATTTGTTGTGTTTAACGTCTTTTTTTTACTCTTAAATCCATCATCTGTTAATCTGAAAGAATTCCTACCTTGTAGAGATGTGCACATAGTGAAAGAGAGCAATACACCAAAGGCTAGCACAGTATTTCCCATGAAGCAGGTGCTTAATAATCATTACCTCTCCCCGCCGTATTGCCATTTTTACTCCCTACCAGAGCCTTTCACCATCTTAAATACTCCATGTGCCACCTGGGCTATGCCTTTGTTCCCTGTGGCTGGCTGCTGATTGACACTGTGGCTCTTTCATTAGCCTCTTCCCTTGATCAGGTCATTATTTTCGTTTGTTTACAGACCTTCAGCCTTGTTATTCAACCAAGTGCAGTTTCTCTGATTCAAACAGATTTAAATTCATTTGTCAGTAAAACCTCAGGAGACCATACCGTGTCCTTTACTAAAATTCCAATATAACATCTACTGAATCTTAGGGTTCAAGCCAAACAGAAGTTATAAAGTTTGTATGGTTTGTTATTTGTAAACTCTGGCTGTATACTGCTAATGATTTGGGTTTTTAATAGGTGTCAAATTTATTTTATGTAATTCATTTCTTCTAGAACATAGACATGTCTATTTTTAACATGGCCTTTTTCTAATTGTAAAAGTAGTACTAACTCATTATAGACACTGAAAAATCAAGAGAAGTATAAAGAAAAAAGAAAAAAATATATCCGCAATCACATTGCAGAGATAACTCTGTTAACATTTTGGTGTATTTTGCTCACATATATTTTATCCAAGTTGGATATATGAAAATATATTCATATTCCTTTTTATGGAACATAACAGAAGATTTTAATGATTACTGTTTTATGCCTTTAATCTTCTGTCTTCCCTCAATTTTCCACAATTGATTTTTTTTAACGTAAGGCAACAAATATTTTACCTTCTTAATATAGCATACATTGAAATCATTATTCAACAGCCAGTATAAGCACATATTGCTGCTCAGTGGACTTTAAAGAATCATGGCATTACTATAGATTTTAAACAGAAATATAATTTGGAGATTTTTATTTTCAAATATTTCTGCTTTTCATTAGGGCCATCTTTGAAACTCATCATTACATTCTAATGATTCTTAATTTCTCCATTAAGATTTTTTTTATCTTTAAAAGATAAAAAAATAGCAAATCCAAAATTAGATGACATAAGGAACAATTTTGTTTTCACTGTCTTTCCACAAATTAACTTGTCCTAATTTTCTTTACTTATAATACCAAAGACCCTCTTAATCTTGCAGCGACATCCCATTCATACTTTGGTTGTGCTTTAATCTTCAACCCACTTCTCCACCTCATTCCCCAATGCTTTTATTATGCATCTTTATTATGCTGAGCATGATTCTTTATCATCGATAGGTTTTCCTAATGTTTTCATACTTTCAGTAAATTTCAACTAAGTGGACTGAACACAGATGCTGCTTTATTCTTATGACTGACTACATGAACTTATCTGTATATCTGAAACATTCTTGAGGGGCTGTATTTTAGCTCTGGAATGATTAGAAAGCTCATAGAAAGATGAGTGGTTCTAATCAGCGCAGGAGTGTCTACATTATTGCAACATTTAGTGTGTCTATTGCAGGGAGAAAAGCTGTTCCACTTTTCCTCTGTTGTTGTTTCTGAAGCCTACACTTCATTGCTTCAGACTTGAGTACTTCACTGCTACAACATTTCCTATCATACAGTATTGCATCTGCGCTCCTTCACATTCTCATTCCTGTTGTGAGGAATCTACTAGGCTTTAACATTTATGAGCACAGTAACTGGATTTTGTTCTTTTCTGTCCCCAGCATCTAACCCAATGCCTGACATTTCTATGCTTGAATTGAAAGGAACCATCAGGTACAGTTAAACTCCCTTTATACCAATCTCCTTTACTCGTTGGAAATCATTTCAGATAAGTAACTTAAACATCGTTACAGAAAGGTCAACCTACCGTGGTGTGATTAAACTAGGGGGCTTGGGAATTAGCTGCTCTAAATGAGATTCCCACTTCTACCACTTACTTTCTTTGTGAACTTGGGCAGGTGACAAAACTTTGTACCTCAAATTTTCTGTGTACAAATGGAAATAATCCTAGTACTTGACAGCACAGGATTGTAATTATCTGCACACTTTCAGAACAGTGCTGAGCATGCAGTACATGCTCAATAAATTTTGACAGCAATTATTAGTATGGAAGGTCTGTAATCATACTCTTTTACCCTGAACTATATCCAGTGTAAATCAGTATAGGCTAAATGTGATGGAGATGAAAAGAACACAGCATCTCAAGAGTATTTCTTGGTATATATGTTTTCATCTAAGAGGAAATGTTGAATTTCAACATTTCCTCTTAGATGAAAACATACATACGCAGAAAGACTGGATAAGATCTTTCTTTCCAGATAAGTAAGACCAGAGAGATTGCACACAATAAAAATCAATGCCACTGGTACCCTCTGATTAAATTCTGTCTCTGTTTTCATGCTTCTTTCATTGTATTTGAAGCTGAAATCCAGCCTTTCCATCAAGAATGTAGACTCCTTGCAAGATGCCCGAGTCTGGGTCATAAATTCTTGATTAATAAATAAAGGAATGGACTTGGATTATTCCCATAACTATTTTGGACTGTTATATCAATCCCATAGTAATTTGAAAAATAAAAAATGGGTTTAAAGAGTAAGTATATTATCAAGATAGCCACAGTGTTTTCTTTCAACCTTTAATAAATTCACTGGCCATCTTTCCCAACTAGAAATGCAACATGATTTCTGTATATAAAGGCTTTTCTGTCTCTTTGGTTTCATTTACTACTTTCTTTACCTAGAAGCTGCCACCAACCAACAACTACAGCCACATTTTAAAAATCTTCAAAAACATTGGAGAACTCTAGCTCCCTAAGCACAAAATGGATGGTTTACTCAATAGGCACAGATGTTAAACTTAGGGCCCCTCAGGATGTTCTTCTGGGCTCTGTGATGTCTGAGGCAAGTGAGCAACTTCCTTGAATGAATGTGCTTAGCTTAATAAAGAACTGTGGAAGAAATGAACTATTTTCCTAAAAAGACCATTACCTCCTAAAATGCTATTGTTCCTAGGAAAGTGGACACTTGGACAGAATTTTTTAGACAAATGTCTGATTTGGTGCTGCTGGGTGATACGTGCTGTCATTAAAAGCGTGGTGAACCTGTAGTCCTGTCTTCATCCAGAATGACCACAGAAAAAGATCTTAAATGATAGCACAGGGAGTGAATTTGGAGACAATAAATAAAATTGAAACTGCAAGGTTTAAAGCAGATTTCTAAGAGTGACCTGAGCAGCCTCCCCTCTGGAAGGGGTTTGTAAGCCAAGGGCTGAGGGAAGAGTAAGTAAATGGCATTCAGAGTATTTTTCTTTGACTAACAAAGTTGCTCTGGTTGCTTTGGACAATACATTTTTCGTTGCCTTCTTTTGTCCTTTCCTTTCCTGGTCTATTGTTAATAAAGCCATCATTTTTGATAGTTGGAACTCAGGAGGTGTGTTGGCATATTGAGGGTGAGAATTTTCGTGGTCATTGTCTCTCCTACTTGGCCTAACAGCAGCCTGAAGTCTCCTCCAATGCATAAATGCCCTTTGCTGTTTGGTACTTATTTAGCTGCTTTCTGCTCATCGAGTGTTCTTGACTTGTGAATTCAGGCTCTCCTTAGTAATAATTCATGAAGTGGAGCCATTTTTCTCCTTAAATATATCAGATTAATATTTTTCTTTTGTGAATAATAATCATCCAGATGAAAGAATCATTGATTGTTAACCACTGAAGCAGCTGCCAAGGAAAGTTATGGCCTTTGCTCCTGTGAAACTCAAATTCCGGAACCATGCCTGGAGCAGCTTACGTAGAGCCTCATTGCAAGAAAGGAGCTGGTTCAGAGGCTTCCTGAGCCAGTCTCCAAATTTCTGCAGGAGGAAGCCTCAGGGATCATTCTAGACCAAGTTTTGTACTAATAAGTCTGAGAAAATTGGGTGAGATTATCTCAGAACTGGGTCAAGCTAATTTACTCCATTGAATAAAAGCACTGAAACATCATGCTTTTCTTATACTTTGTAAAGCTTCCTCTTTCAGGCCCACTGATTTTATACTTTTGGACTTCCTGTTTTTCAGGTAGTACAAATTTACCTAAGTTTGAACCCCAGTCTTTATAATTTCTGCCTATATATATGTACATTTTCCTTTCATTTTTTCCTACTTTTTCTGACAATAGCATTTATGTGTTACATTTTTTTGAGAAACGTAATTGTATCCCTCACTTTTGTTCCCCAGTTTTCTCAAAGTATGCACTTCTCTCCTCCCCCAACCCTAACTGCTCTAACATTGGATCATGTTAACAGGTTATTCTCAGCACAAAACATTCAGGCAGATGTTTTCTTCAGGGGCAGACTGTGTAGGAGAAGATCCCTTTGATTCTTTTTCCTCTCTTTCTCTCTTCTACTTTTTTCACTTCCCTTCCTTTTTTGTATTATTTTTTCTTCATAGCACGTGGGAACTGAGGATTCTGTAGTCACCCTTTAAGGTAGACCATATAAAATCGAAACAAGATAACTCAGACTCTAAAGAGGAGCATGAGCTAGACTCCCAGTCTCAGACTCAACAGACAAAAGTGAGCTAGATAAAACATGGGGAAGTTAAATACACAACCTAAACATTGAATGAACCTTGATTCTCCAGGACTGTCCATGTTAGTTATTGGTGGTGTAAGTGTTGCTTCCTGGAAGATGACTACTGTAAAATGAATAAAAACAGTCAAGTAAAACAATAATAATATTTTGATCCTAATCCTATCATCTGAGTCTTTTTTTATAAAAGCCATTCATTATCATTAAGACAGAGAAGATTCTAGCATCATTCATGGTTTATTCCTTTTTCTCTTCCTAAGAGGCTAAACAGCAATAATTAGGAAAATACTAGTTCCAAGTAGGGCAGCAAAAGAATAAGGGATTCTTTCTGCAGAATTGGCGAAACCTATATCTGCTTTATATAAGCGCCCTTTCTTTATTCTTCATTTTGATTAAATGTACCAGTTTCAGAGAGGATAACCTAGGCTATTAGTTTTGCAGGTAATTTACAGATTAAATTACTCCAGATCTAAAAGAAAAGTTAGAAGAATTAAATATACTCTGTTGAGAATTCAACATCATCATTATCATCATTATTCTATAAAGGTTTGGCTTTTAGGAAACAAGGTTTTATTATCAAGTCACTTTTCTAAAGACCTTGTTTCGATGGGCAAGTGATGAAGATTGCTGAGTATCTTTCTTTTTACAGGTCGTTCCACTGTAGGTATTAATTAGGACTAAGCACAAATGATGAACCCTTGTTACGTTATGTTCCTCTAAAAAGAATTTGATTGTACTATATGATATGTAAAATAAAATCAATTAGTATATATTTCTTCTATATTGCTTATATGTGTGAAAACTGTTTCTATAAACACTTAAGAGATTACTTTATACTTTCCTATGTGAGTTTGGGTCCCCTGAAATTAAAAACGAGCCATTTATTCTGGTAGATTTGGACATAAAATTGGAAAGCCTTTTCCTTTTATCACTCACAATTGTCTTTTTTCGCTCTCTCTTAAATTTACAAGGTCTTTATATCCGTTCCATTTTCTTTACTTTTTCCTTATAGTTTCTCTTCCAGCAGTGTTGGCTTTTTAGCAGTCCCTGAAGAACTTTTGTTGTCATCATTTAACATTAGAATGGCAATAATATTCTACAAAATGCTTTACAATTGCTTTTTATAAGTTATTCTCCTGCCTTCAATAACTCTTAGGTTATTGTTTGTAGTAGAGCATAGAGTTTTGTTATTATTTGTAGCCACATAGCCTTTCTTCCCGACTCTGCCTTTTCCAGTAGATTTGGCAAGTTTTCACTGGAAATTATGTTCAGTTTTAGGCAGTACAGTTTTTTTAATACGCTAATTGCAGAAGCCTTAAAACTTTCTTGTGGCTTTTTGTTCTTATATAGGAAATGCCATTTTAGATCAAAAGGAAAGTACTTTATTTTGTCTCTTCAGACTCTCTGAAACATACAGGAATATGGAGTAATTTGATGCACACAATATTGAACCTGGAAAACCCTCAAACAGTACATGAGATAAAAGTACAGTAGTTCTAAGAAATACGAGTTACAGGAATACATATTTAAAGCTTCAGGCCTATTTCTGTATGGTATTTTAAAGTAACATATTTTTTAAAAAGATCTTTCTGTCTCTGCACTTAGCAGAAATTCTGATACATATCACCAGTCAGCTGAGGAATTTAATATGAATGTTGATTTATTGATGTAGGTTATTTTAAGAGTATATACATGCTTCTTCCCTTCCTGTTCCCAGAGAGTCCCCAGAAGAGTGAAGCTTTGAAGCTACTTTTCCCAAGTACCAAAACTTACTCAAGTTGTGTAACATTTAGTCATTGACTACAACTTCAGACAGTCTGTAACTTGGCTTTTATAAGAAACCACAACAAATGCCCAGTACAGGTTTCCATCACTAGCACATTGAGAACCTCTTTAGAGAAACTTGGAGAAGGACAACGCTTTTAGAATGTTTGCCTTTTGGAATATCTTTATACTCTAACATCTGCAGAGATGTGCTTCCTCTCACAGCTTCTTTAAGTCCTATAAACCAAGAAGCAAGTTGAACTATATAGTCAACAGATTTTTCTCCTTGGTAATATTCTTAACTTTTGAGTTATCTTGGGCTTGTTTTTCATTTGTTTTATCATACTTTACCCAACAATCAGTTAAATTTACTTTCCTAGGAATTGCTTCTCAGACTCACTCATATTCAAACACAGGTTAAATGATTGTATTTCTACAGCATATCATAGTAAACTAGAGAGAATTTGGAGGCCTCTATATGGAGTTTGGTGAAAGAATATGCATATTCTTTCTTTACCTTATATGGATATGTTATGAAAAGTAAAACATAAATATTAGGAAGGATATTGAGTTTGTACACAACTCCCAAATAAAATCTTTTCAAATTTTTAATTGAGAAACTAGAGCTTGCTTTTGTGTATATAACATTTTATTATAGAGTTCTATGATTTGGCTGGTTATGCATATATCCTAATCAAGATTTTTTCAAATGATTTTTCTTTACATTATTAAGAGAAATAATTTGTGAGAAACTTGGTTTATATGAATATGAGGTAGCAAATAGCAAAAATGTATTTATCACTTTTTCTCCATTTCACAGACTCTTTTATATCCACTGAGCAGAACTCAGATTATTTAAACACTTTAAATTAAACATGAATGATGTATTTATGCTTTAAATCTAAAGCTTCTTTTTATTTTATTGATAAATGTAATGCTTAAAGTCCTCATTAAACAACAAGAAATTTCAAGTATTTCAAAATACTGATGAAAAGTTTCCTCAGCGATATACAGATGTTACTTGCTCTTAAAAAGCTTTGCCCAGGCACGCTGGCTCATGCCTATAATCCCAGCACTTTGTGAGGCTGAGGCAGGTGGAGCACAAGGTCAGGAGATCAAGACCATCCTGGCTAACAGGTGAAACCCTGTTTCTACTAAAAATACAAAAACAAAAACAAAAACAAAATTAGCTGGGCATGGTGGCATGTGCCTGTGGTTCCAGATACTCAGGAGGCTGAGGCAGGAGAATCGCTTGAACTCAGAAGACGGAGGTTGCAGTAAGCCAAGATTGCACCACTGCACTCCAGCCTAGGTGACAGAGTGAGACTCAGTCTCAAAAAAGTTTTTATAAAGATCCAAATTATTGTATCTACTAAAGACCTGTAGCAAACTGTTTTAGCCTCAATTTTCTAAAGCTGAAATTGTTGCTTCGTCATTATATGTTAATATATTTCCTATAATTTTTGCAAATTTTTAAGTAAGCCATTTTGTAAAGCCAAAAACTACACTTCAACAAGTCTGCAAAGTAAAACGTATTCAATTTTTTCAATTTTTTTCTCGTTTATAAACTGTTGACAAAACTTTTCCTTTGGACTGCCAATGCACTTAAGTATGAAACAGCAGAAAGAAGTGATCTCATTGTACTTTGCAAAAAATCTGAAAATAGGTGAGACTGTAGAGGCTTGGATTTTATTAGATTGCCATTTTGATATTATCATATGTATAATTTAGATCTACAGATGGACATTTATACATGAGAGCATCTTTGTGAATAAAACCATATATTACTGTATCTCAGGATGTTCAGAAGGAATGTAAAGCCTTTCTGCAGTGTTACCATAACATATAATTTATTTCAAATGACTATTTTAACTTCAGTAGTTTGGGTACTTTCTGCAGGGCAAATTTGGTCCTCAAAATTACTTTTCTTCCGGGTTCAAATGAGTGTTACTGTTATTATTAACATTACTCAGCCAAGAGAACTTTTTCGGGTTTATAATCTTCCAGGTCAGTGTTGTCTCTAAGTAACCTGACATGTTATCAATGAATCTACAAATACTATTATTCAGAAATAAACTCTTTTGGTTTTCTTTGTCTTATTGGCTCCACATACATATGGACATGCTTGGTACAATGTAGCAAAGTGAACAAGCCTATGATTGTGTGAGAGAGTTTGATTTTCATTGTTAATCGGACAACTTTGTAAGTAGGTTTTTGTGTTCAGTTTGTTGCTACCTTTGTCACTAATCTGTTTTTTAAAATCATGATTCTTATTTTGTACCTTAAAAATATTCAAAATTTTTCCTGTGTCAGGATGAATTCTTTGTAGTAAGGTGTCAGTATTTTGTTTTATTCGGTAATTTTTCTGTGTAAATTAGATATTTCAGTTTAAAAAGAAAATTTTTCAAAGTACATAAATCCATATTTTAAATAATCATTATATTGTTGATTCAGTAACTTAAACATTTTATATGAAGTATTGGGTTTGTCTTGTGTGTATGATGATACACTTACTTTAGTCAGTTATGCATTTAGTTTGAAAGTAAATGGCTATGAAAAGTAAAACTACTCAAATATAAAGTTCACATGTTTTGAGTTTTTCCAAATAGAGTGTCTAACATTTTTAGGAAAATTTTTAAACATCCCATGAAAATTAAGTGACTTTTCAAGTACTAAAATGTTAATTTCCATTTAATTCAATACTTAAAATTCTAGAAATGAAAAAATCCAAATATTAGTAAATATATTTACTCATTTTTTGAATATATTTTGAATCTCCTCAAAAAGCTTTTATGTTAGAATTATTTTTAATAATTATTTGGTATATTTAAGAAATAAATTTTTTATTTCTCAAACCCCAAAGAATCATTATAAAATTAATTTAGAAAATTATATCTCAGCCAGTTGTTAATATCAAAATCTATTTGATAAATTTTCAAAGAAGAATAAATGAGAAAGTTAACAAAATCACTTTAGCCTTCCTTGGCCTTCTACTCAGCTGCTCCTGAGCTGTATAGAATTTTGCTGGTTCTATTTTTTTGCAGGTAGAGATTTCCCAAAACACTTTTGGAAACCATTATGGTATTAAATACTTGAGAACTATAATTATTTTTTATATGATAGAGATTACTGATTTTCTCCTTAGTTGCCTCCTTTAACCAGTGCTTCTCCTTCACTTTTCACTGCCATCATAGAGGGGCTTGTCTTCAAAGATCTCTCCCTAATTTCTGAACCCTAAGGACTCTTCCTGGGTGAAGTTATCTTATGCTTGCCTGCCAGTCTGTTGTTAAAAGCTGATCACATAGAAACCTTGCCCTGAAGGCTCAATGGCTTTCTATTTTCCATAGTCAGCTCCATTTGGCTTGCCATTCAAGACCCTCCCTAATGTAGGTCAAATTTACCTTTCTGGGTGGCCCCTTGCTGTTCCTCTATTATCTGTTCTCAGTGTAGGTAAGCTCGGTTATTTCTGGGAGATTTCTTGAGGGAGGAATGAAACCAGCAGTGAGTGATATGTAAAGTAAGTTCTAAGTGGAGGTAGTAATATCAAAACTGGCTGGGCCAGTTTCAGTGTTTCTAACATGTCCTTGAAACACATTGTCCCCATAGCAATTCCTGAAGAGATGTACTACCCATTCATTTCAAATAACCTCTTCCAAGAAGTCCTACCTGATCAATCACCCAAGTATGATATTTCTGTCTTAACTCATCATGCATTATGCTTTAGCAGTTACATAAATTCTGCCTTGTGCTATAGCTGTTTCAGTTTTCTTGGTTTATGTCTACATTCTTTGGCTTTGTCAAAGAAGAACCCTTGATAAGTTGCTCTTGAATGTCACATGGTACCTGAAAGAATGTCTTTTGCATAATAGGAGCCTTACTGTGTTGAATCACATCAAATTTGTTTTTAAAACCTGTTTAAATATTTGTATATTTTATTAATACAGACCAACACATTTTGAGCAATTGATCTGCAAATAAGATGATATTTAAAGCAACTGAGGTTTCTTACCAAAAATATCTGGTATTCCAACAGTTTGATAATAATAATGACAGCATTTAGAGAGAAAGCAGCAACTCCTTCATTCTCAAAATAAAACTGAATTTATTTAATGACAATTTGTTCTCTGCTGCAAAATTCAGAAAATCATACTTTGCATGCAAATTAACTTTCTGAAGTTATGTATTAAATGCAAGAAAACGTTAGTGAAGTTTTCTGTCATCAAAGGTACATCCTGAATCAAAATCAAAATGTTCAACAATCTTCTATGAAGAAGCTAAAAAAATGCAGTCCGGGTTTTATCAGAAAGTAATAATTGTTTTATTTCTGATACTTAATACAGATTTTGAATATGTATAAAAGCAAATGTATGAAATAACATAGCTGACTTACATAACCATATTTGATTGGTTGCTTAGTCTAAGGAGCAAGAGAGCCAAATAGGTAGAGAAAGTTTGCATTGTTTTGCAGTAGTGACAATCTATTTATGATTTTATTTTCTATTTGAACTTCTTAGAATGTCTATAAATGAGTATGCTGCTTAGTACTTTTTCTATAATATAAGCCCTCTGAAAAAAAGAGTAAATAATAATAATAAAATAAGCACATACATTCAGAGAAACACTTTGTTTGCCTTTTCTATGCAGGAGGTGTCAAAAGTATTAACATATAGGGTTTGTAAAATAGCTTTCAAGAGGTTTTTATGAACAAATTTGGTGGCAGATTTTGTGGCAACTCAGATTGTAATCATTGAATATCTTTGGCTGAAAAAGCTGTCTTACTGAAGAAGGGAAGAAAAAATAATTTTTAAAGACAGTTTTATGAACAGATTTAGGTCCACAGACAACTAAAGCTGGAAAGGACATAGCTAGTGCAGCTCCTTCGTTTATTTTAGGAATGGAAATACAGGCACAAAGAAGCTTCATTAAATGACTAGTTTAATGACAAATGGTGTGAATGAGAAAGATATGATAATATAGATGTCCTGAGTCTTGAAACAATAATGCTCTTTCCACCATTCTTATTTTATTTAGTTTTGCTAATGACATTCTAGTTTTATTTGTAATGCTTGGGAGTGTGGGTATGCCACACTGCATTTTACAAAACTAATAAAACTTCAGCAATATGAGCACCTCTTCATAGTTAGTTGCTCTTAAATCTTTAATGAGAAGGGGAAAGCAGCAGGGGAGGGAGGGGCAAAGATAGTTGTACAAGAACTATCTGAAAAAGAAACTATGATACGTATTCATAGAATCGTAGTTGCAAGCCAGGTTAGAGAGTAAAATTTCTACAAAGTTCAGATCTCACGTCTGACCACCTAAGAAATTTGCCCCAAATTGTCACCAGTAGGAGCTTCACTTGCTTAATGAGTTGGAAGAGGGGTCAAGATGGTGACAAGGTTGGGATAAGGGCTTGGAATCACTAGTACAAAGGAGAATTCCCTATCCAAAGGATCATGTTTTATCTCTTCTGAGCTCTATTTATTTGCTCACACACAATTCAGGTTGTTTGTTCATAGTCCCTTCATCAAAAAGCTCAGAAAATTATCCTTTTATGTGTTTTGTTAATTTGGGGGAAACAAAATCTCTCTATTCTTAGAAGAAATGTCCCTCTAATTTATAATTTAAACCTGAATAAGACTTCCCCCTTTCTCAAGAATGCCTATGAGGAAAAAAATCATTTTTCATGATTGAGAACAGCTTTATTGTTGACTGGTTGACAAAGGACTTTAGCCCAAAGGTCTAATTGAACCTAAACAAAAAACTGTCACACTGAACAGTCTGGAAGAATAAGTGTGGGTAAGAATAAACTTTCACTATTCTAGAAGAAATAATTTCTGCAAGTTAAGCACGTCAGTGTCTTTCTCTTTCAAATTAGAATTAGGAGCCACACTGGCAAAGAAACATGCCAGAACTAAATCTATCTTTATCATAATCTATATTGTTTTACCTCAGAACAATTTATAATTCAAACTGACTTTTCTCAGCTATTCAACATGTTTTATGTGTCCTCAAAACTCAGCCTACTTTCAATAGTCAGAGGCAAATATATTTATTATAATATGGCATCTTTCCTGAAAAATTATATCACGTACGGCTAAGACAATAATAGAAAGTTTTTGACTATGTATTGCTTGTG
Source organism: Cebus imitator (assembly GCF_001604975.1). Classification (NCBI taxonomy): domain Eukaryota; kingdom Metazoa; phylum Chordata; class Mammalia; order Primates; family Cebidae; genus Cebus; species Cebus imitator. The sequence continues at coordinate 926,693 of NW_016107733.1, read as the reverse complement.
ATTATACCCACTATTTTTATGTTAATGAAGATAGCCAAAAATGAGTTGTGTTTAAAGCCATGAAGGAAAGCTCTTGGTTAGAGCTTAGAATTTTTGTTTTTGTTACCCCTTATATTCTCATCAGTCCTACAAGAAGAAAGTTAAGCAAATCTCTTTTTGATCCTATTTCTTCTGACCTAAGAGCATTTTAGGAAAATGTTCTCTTAAAGCTATTAAACATTTATAAAATTTTGTACAGTTACACGCATTATGTTTCGATTTTATATCTATTAATCGTTATTAAAAATAAACTATCACTTTGATAAAATATGTACAAATGTAGCCTTTTTCAAAATAAATTTCAAAAAAGGTTTAAAAAGAAAATTAGCATCATACTACAACATTATTAAATATTCCCTTTCGCTAAAGCTGCAATGAAATGACATTATCATAAACCCTGCTGGAAATGCACACTATTAGAAATTCCTCTGGAAAACGGTGTATAGCAAGCGTTAGTACCTCAGCCTAACAAAGCTATCTTAAATATGTACAAACAGCTTTAGTCTCAAAATATTTTCACAGCATATTTTGTGAATACATTTCTTCAAGTAATAAAAATAACTTGTATTTTTGTCAATTTTAAAAAAAGACAAAGAAAAGTAACCTGTATTCCCACTGCCAGGAAATTATGATTTCACTGGTCACATATTAATGTATCTCTTTCCAGTGTTTTTCTGTACATTCCTTCTAAATTTGAAATGCATTCCATAAGGTATTTTATGATCCATTCTGGACATTAGTATATGGGACATATTTTCATATCACTAAATATTATTTCCAAATGAATTTTAAACTTTAATCATTGTAAATAGTCCTCTGTTATTGGACCTTTATGTCATTCCCACATTTAAAAAATTTTAAAACAATGCCATGATCATCCTTATCTATTAAGCCTTTGAGCATATTCACAATGATTCCCTTAAGAAAATGTCCTAGTAATTGGATTTCTGAGTCAAACTTTATTACGTATGTCGTGGCTTTTAATACATAGTGCCAATGTGCCTTCCAAAATTGTTAAATCAGTTTATCTTCCCATTATTTGTGACCAAATGTCCCCATTTCTCCCAGTCTTTGATAACTTCAAAATGTTGGCAGTTTGCTTGGTGAAAATTACATTTCATGGTTTTAATTTTCGTGTATACTTATCAACGAAGTTAAATGATTTATTATATTATAACTGGCCAACCAGACTTTTTTTTAATCAGCGGCTTGTTGGTGGTCTTTTGCTCACTTATTTTTTTTCTAGTGCTGTACATGTCTGATCTCACTGACTGGTAATTGCTCTTAAGATACCAACCCTTTATCAGAGATGTGGAAAAACTTTTCCAGGTTCACAATTTGCCTTTGATTTTATTTAAGGTGGCTTTCTAAAAAAATTAAAAATAAATTATGAGGCTGACATTATTAATAATAATCTATTCAGAGGAAAAAGACTATTCAAGTTGAGGAGGAAACAGGAACAAACATAGGCAGTCACAGGTGAGACCAAATTCTGCATGGTTGGTCTTAGCTGCTCCTGTCTTCTCTTACTGTCAGAATCCTGTCCTTATAAAACACCAAACTAAGCCCATTTCCATAAAATGTGTGTGTTATTACACTATTTGGCATAGATTAACTTACTATCTTGTCTTGCTCCTAGATAATTCCTGTAATCATTCATGAATTCTCAAACCGATTGTAAGCAATTGAAGGACAGGAATACTTTTTAATATTTCTTTTCTTTTCTTCATAGTTCTAGCACAATGTTCAGCAGGTAATAAGCCTTGAACAATGACTTGTTCATTGATTACAGATGTGTTTCTTCCCTTGCATTCTATGGCTGAATCACTGTTTTTCCTTTCTCACAGATTTTATTGAAGCTACATCTCTGTGTGAAAACCACTGAGCCGTTTCAAATGAAATGATTTCTGTTCAGTCAAACCCATATTCAAAGTAACCGATCTCCTCAAGTCATTGGTAAGTAAAATCAGTGAAAATAGTTGATTTGGTTTGCGTTGACCTAGCTTTTGCTCAGTCACTGAAAACACAGCATAGCACAAAGTTGGTTTTCCTTGTGATATCTGTCACTGCTTGCCGAGTGAGCTGTATGGCAAAAGGGCTATTGTTCATTCCTAGAACAGTAACAAAATAATCAAAGAAACTATGAAAGAATGGATTTTTAAATATTTCTGGAAGCTCTTTTAAAAATGCACAATTCATTTTAATAGCATATATATCTTTTGAATTTATGTATAACTATATATGACCTACCACAATTTTATAATTTTAAAGCAATAACCTTTATGAATTCTATACAAAACTCAGTATTTACAAAGTAAACATTTTTGGTGCATGTAAATCTTTTACAAGATTCTGGTCTAAGCTTGACAGTTGAAATCTATGTACTATATGGTAAAGTGTGTACCTGTGTGTGTATTTGAACATGTACACAATAGTACGTGTGTTGCCATGGTAAACTCTTGAAGCAGTTGTCATATAAGGAAAATTAGCTGCTATCACTTTTAAAATGTGAGAAATGTGGCCTTAAAAATAAATATTAACTTGTAAATATAGTATTCTTTGGGTAAATGTCTGTTTTCTGGTATGCCTTTGATGATCAATTAGCATATTTAAAAGGTAAATATAATTAGAGTTATAAATAAAGAAATACTTTTCTAATATTTAACTGAAGATAAAATGAAATGCTTCTATGCCAGAATTTGAAACTCACTTAATGTACGAGTTAGTACATTAGCAGTAGTAGACCTTTGAAGCTTAAAGTTTAATTCTTTTTAGATCATCTAGAACTTGAGTATGTTCATGTCTGTTTCTCATAAATGCACATTATAAACACTATCTGTCATCATCCTATGAAGTGTGGTGCAGTTGATAGTTTTAGTGAGCAAGAAATCACTTTCAGGTAAAAGTCATTCTTTAAGATTAGTGATGGGATCTGCTAAATGGAGTCTGCAATGGAGAAATCGGCTCCAGAGGGCTTGTGAATTATGCAAACACTGGACTGCATTCTTTGACGCCACCTATTACTATTTGGAGTTCCTTTAAAGGAAAAAAAAAAAAGGTAGTTCCTACCACCATCCAGTAAAAAAATGTACTCTGCAATCTTTTCTTGTTTTGCATATGATTGGTAGCATACCTTTTAACTGCTGTAAGTAATAAAAATATATATGTGCAAGTTGGCTATAAGAAATGCCAAAGTTTCACCTAATAAAATTTTGGTATGCCTCAGTTTTCAAAGTAAATTTGATTTATTTGAGCCACCAGCCGTCCGATGACAGCCGTGTGTTTTTTATATGAGTCATGTCCCAAGGGGTCTAGAATATGCCAATGGTGTACCTTGGATTGGATCCAGTGTCCGCAAACAGGTTTTCATTAGACTTTGATGCCGGTTGCATTTGGGAGGAGAGAGGCTGCTGAAAACCAGCTTTACTTTGGGATCACTTCTTTCTTTTAGAAAAAACAACAAAGATCTTTTTTAGCAAAGCTTTGCGCCTCCACATTGTAGGTGTATGGTAATATTTTAGAGAGCAGTAATCTGTTATTGCAGGTGGTCGGGCTTCAAGCACTTCCGTATTTTGAGAATAGATCAGAAGAAGTACAACAACTTTTATTGAAAAATTGCCGAATTTGAAAATTAGAAACACATTTTCTGTGGCTAAGATTAAGTTAGCATGTATTACAGTCACTTGGACTTTTCTGTAGCTCTAAAGGGAATATAATTACATAGGTTATTCCACATGTCATGAGATTGGAACCTTAATCACACTTAGAAATCTTCATCATGCTGACGTAGACCCTTACTCTTTAATCTCTTTAGTAATTGAAGGACTTTTCTATTTTTTTAAAAGAATATGGAGTAGGCAAGTCCATGAGAAATAATACAAACCTACCTTTTATTTTTATGCAGTAAAAGCCAGTTTTATTTCTGATTTTAAGAACTGAATTGAATTCTTTCATGCTCTCAGATAAGGTTTTATGTGAAGATAGAGTCAAAAATTCTTCTTTAAAATCTGTTTTTAGACAGACATGTATCCATGTACGTATGCGTGTATACAGTGTATATAGTTTAGATAGAACTTCATTTAAAAGTGAGATTTAGAGTCCTTTTTTATGTCAAAGAAAAATACTAGATGTATGTTGTTTACTTGGTGATGATAAAGCCTAAGAGTTTTATCCAATAAAAATAAAGGAACAACAGAAAAGAAAGTCCAATTTTTATCTAAGCCAAGAGAATTTCAAGAGACCAAAGGCAATCTATTACTAAAGATCCAGAAAATAAACAGGACATTAATTGTCATTCAAGAATTTAATGACATTGTCTTCTGACTTGGAAAATGTATCCTGTTTCAAAATAGGAAAAAATATTTTACTGCTCTTTCTCTTTGTGATATACAGTAGGGTGCTGCGTACTTTTAAATAAAAATGTATGTATTTTGAACTCCTCTAGTTTGGATCAAAGTCAGATCTACAGTAGGAACTTCAATCAACCAGTCAAACAAGTACAGAATTTATCTATTTTATAAAATAGAAATTAAAAATTGCAGAGTAGACTGTTATGTAATTAAGTGGTCAGTGAGGTGGTGTAGGCTACTGGCTTTGAAATTTTGCTTGGGTAACCCCTATATTTTTTCTTAACGTAAACTCCACCTCCCATGTTCTTAAGTGAACATCTAATTTTTTTTATAGCTTTACATATATACATAGGGTGTGATCTCCAATGTATTATAAATATCAGCATTTTCACTCTAAAATATATTTAATAAAGTCTAAATGTCATAGTTATTCGATACTCATCATCTATTTAAAAAATATACAAACAGATTGCAAATGTGCTCAACGGTATTTCTAGGATAATGAAAATGGCGTGAAGCTAAGTTGAAATGATATACAACATGTACGTTTATTTAAAAATATGCACTTGTACAGTTACAATGAGTAAAATTTATGCTACATGTATTATACCTCAAAAAGCTATTAAAATACACAAACAAGTTAGAAAGTTTAGATTGTTCCTTTGACCTGTGTTTTTACTCTACTTCCCCCATAGAATCCCGTCATGGTATAGTATATTTTCAGGTTTTTAAAGATCTTTGATTGATGGTCCCATAACTCTCTTCAACAAAAAGTATATATAATTTTTAATTTAAATATTGTTACAGCCTATGACATAAGGCTCTAAATATTAAAACATTTATTTGATATTGGATTGTGATAATTAGCATCCAACTGATAAAAGCAACATGCATATACACTAAATTTTTATAAGTGACTCTATGTAAAAATTAAAACACTTACTGGACATGTATAAATTAATGAGACACATGAAACTTTTTCTTTTTTCATTTAATTGTTTCTTTTTCATTACTAATTGCCAAATTGAGACAAAATCCAACATCAATTTTGTTCCAATTCTTTTGTTTTTATACATTTAAGCACCGATAAACGCTTTCTGCTTAAATCATAAGATGGGCAAGAGTCTGTAGAAACAATATGGCTCAGGTTTTTAATTCCTTTAGGGATATATATGTCATATGATGACCTGTTATGTAACTGTTTTAACAATCTAAACTCAATTAGGTCCTCTGTTAATTTTATTGAAAGCAAGATCTTGAAAGCAACCTGACTGCAAAAAGTCAGTTATTACAACCATGCAGGCATTTCTTTTTAGCATTTATGCCAATATTTTTGATGTTTTTGTTTGCTTAGCACTGTGGAAGTTTCACAGTTTTGTAAGATTTTGGTTGGGTAAAAGGTGTATCTTTCTTTTGTAAATGGGAAGAAAGTTGGCTGTTACAGGAACACCTTTATCTAGGTGAGTTGTCATGGAGATCAGTGCTCCATGTATACAAAGGAGTATACATTGAAACTGGGAATATGGAAATTGGTTTCCTTAAAGACATCCTTAGCTTTGTATCCTTTAAAGAGTGTTTTTTATGTTCGAGAGTATTCAGACTCCAGTATGAAGATTGGTACAGCCATCAAGAAGCTTGCATGTAGGAGGAAGTATATCTGGGTGCCAGTGCTGGGAAGGGGAGCAGGTGCATCACAGCAGCCAGAGTTGAGTAAGGCCCGTAGCAATAAGCAGGCTTCAGGTATTCAGAAAGGGGCTAGGAGGGCGTTCCAGGGGAGGGGCTCATTCAGACAAAGGCATAAAGGCAGTGTTGACATGTTCTATGTAGGAGAGGAGAAACAGACTGCCTCAGACGTCTGTGCTGGGTAGGCCCAAATGAAAGTCCAATCCTGAATGCAAGAATATTGTGCCTAATGTCACGAGAAGAACCCTCAAGAATTATTCTAAGTTTTATCCCTGAACTCTTACTTTATCAATTCAAAATGTCAATGGGCATGTTTGGTTATAAAGACCCTTTTTAAAAAAAGAAAATCAGCCCTTGAAATTAACTTAGTGTCCAGAAAAGTGCATTAGATAGAAATTAATTTCTATGTAAAAAAGTTTACAGTTACCTGGAATTGATTCTTCATTCAACACATTTATGAAGTTGCAACTCTTCCATGTGCTGGGCATTGGGTGGCCTTATGTACATCTTTTCAGTCTGCACCACAAAATATAGAATTGTCACCATACTGGCTGCCCAGAACTCTTCTATTAAAGTGATGCTAGATAAAGGATTCTAAAAATGGGTGCTGATGTTAAGGGGCACCCACAAAATTTCCTTGATACTGTATATTGCTTGTGTGGCCCAGCGGCTCCTCGAAGTCTATAGTTCCTGCCCTGCGCTATTGTACTACTTAGATAAAATAAGAGATTATCTTTTCTTATCTAACTGGCGAGTGTAGTTTGTTTCAGTGGTATACAATTTTTTTAAGAATCGCAAACACACACCACAAACAGCAGACAGGATTACCCCCATTCACATGTATTCACCTCTAGTTTGTGAAATAAACTGCATCTAAAATGCAGATTTTCTAGAAGAATTTCCTTTTATTTCTATCAGAAATAGTCTCCAAACACTCTGTGATTACCAATCTTATTTTTAGGGCAAACCATACCTGTATCAGCGGCAAGGCTTTTTAACCTCTCTAAAAAGATAAAAACAATGAAAAGAAAAGCTTATACCAAAAAGTTGCCCCAAATTCTAGAAGAGCCCACTTTTCTTCTGTACATTGTACAGATACTCAACTTTTAGCCTACAAGCCTGAGTCTTTCCTTTTCTAACTTCCCTTTTATGACATGGCGTCTTTGTACACAACCTCCCCGCATTTAAGACAGTCCCCTTAGCTGTTCTCCCTGGAATTCATCTTTACCACCCAGCTTGAGGGTCACCCCATTTTCCTGATTCCCCTATGCCAGGCAGCACTCTTTTACTCTCTGTACCCACACTGAGCTGTATGTACGAAAACAACCTATGAGAGTATGTTTTTCTGCATTACACTGTTACGGGCTGTGTTTTTTTAATCATTCAATCCTTAGAACTTAGCAGGGTTCTCGGCATGTGATTTGCTCAATATATGTTCGTTGAATGAATGAACAAACTAATAAGATCCTGGTACCCACTATGTAAATAAAAAAGAAAAATAAGCTAACAAGAAGCATGGGTTACAATTTTGTGCAGGCATGTTTTTTAGGATTCATTAATTATAGTGGACCTATGACATTTAAAGTTTTGATTTTTTTTTTTTTTGCCCTACAGCAAGTACGTGTGTGTCTGTGTGATGTGTGATGTGTGTGTGTATAAAAATGCGTATGTGATATATATGTGACGTGTGGTCTATGTGGTAAAATAGCCTTCACTGTCACCTGGAAATCCTAGAGATTGATTTTATGTTTCTGCCTCTATTCTATTCCCCCAATTTTTTGTGCTCTTATCATATCCACTTGCTGCCAACCCCACCCCACAAGCACACACACAGAGAGAAACACACATAGACGCACATACATCCCCTCACTAAGATGAAGTGGTAAGAAATGGGAGATAAAATACAGAAATATGGAATGATCAGGGTCTCTCCTTACTTTTCTGGTGAATCATCTAGCCAACACAAAGTGAGATTTGCCATTTTAATTGCCTTGCCAATAACTCTCTTTTGGTTTCCTTGATCTTTTGGGGTAGTTTTGTGGGTTTGGGGTGTTGGACATTAAAAGCAGCGATGTTGGAGGTAGAGGCTAAGCTGGATAAACATGAAGGACCCTCAGGGTTCTTCGGCATGTGGAGACCCTCTGGTGGAAAATGAAGTGGCATGTCTGAGATTCCTGCTGATGTGGGGTAGGGACTAAGTAATGACCCAGCTTGTGAAATCAGCCCTCTGGGGCTGGCATAGAGTCATAAACCAGGCCAATTAAATTCTTAGAGGAAAATATAATTGTGTAAACTTCAAATGTTGAGTTGAACTATTCAACAGTAAGTTGTTCTTTTAACTGCCAACAGTGCCTGAGCCCACTTCTTCCTGGTATGCCATCAACTAATGGCAGCTCTGGGCTTGGGTTTCTGGGCCCTGGGAGGGAAAAAAAGCCTTTTCCCAAAGTTTTAATGTCCCAACAGCAAAACTGAAGTGATAGTGATAATACAGATGATATTTGAATATTTAGAGTTGATACCAGAATGAGCTAAGACTTTTGGGCTGTTGGGAAGGGGTAAACGTAAGTATATCATTCTTGGTGGGACAGAGGGAGGAATGTTATGGAATGAATTGTGTCCCCCTAAATTTCATATGTTGAAGTCCTAACCCCTAGTACCTCAGAATGTTACTCTTTTTCGAGATAGAACCTTTAAAGAAGTAATTCAGGTGAAACGCACTCATATGGTGGGCCCTAATCCACAATGACTGGTATGATTATAAGAAGGGGAGATTGGGACGCAGTGCTGTGCATGAGCAGAGGAAAGACCCTGTGAGGACATGGTAAGAAGACAGCCATCTGCAAGGAAAGGAGACAGGACTCGGAAGAAACCAATCCTGCTGACACCTTGCTCTTGGACTTCCAGCTTTCAGAGCTAGGAGAACTAAATTTCTGTTGTTTAAGTGACACAGTCTGTAATGGCAGCTTTAGAAAACTAATATAGTCACCTAGCCTGGAAAATATTATTTTCTAAGTCTCCTTATTTTCTAACTCAGTGAACTTTGTAAGTGATGGACAGTATGGAGAAGATTTACATTTTGAGAGGCCTTAAGCTTATGCAATTTTTGAGCATTCTCCTCAAGAAAAAAAAATTAGTTGGGAAAGCAAATATTTATAGAATAAGAAAAGAAATCACAACATATCTTAAAATGGTGAAGTGCTGACAAATTAAAAAACACGTGACCACGTGAGGTCATTGCTCAGGCCCTTCTCCAAGGGCTATTTAAGTGGGAGCCCTGGGTGAGGCTTGAGCTTGGTTAGCTATGTGGTAAATGACCTGTTGAAATGACAGAAGGAGACCAGATTCCTCTATGGTTAGATTTTCCGTCTCTTCATCCTCTTGTTAGTTCTACCACAGCAAATTTGTGGATAGGGTTTCTTTCTCATGAGCCTCTACTAGGCCTTTAATTTATGTTTCCAGTCTACCCAAATAATCACACAAACATGGTGCCTTCTGGAAGAATCCTTGCAAATACCCTGAGCTGTGTAGTAATTAGTCATGATCAGCTACTCTTTTCAGCAGCCTTTTGTGTAGATCCCTGTAATTAAGCACTCTCAGCCCTGTCAGCTGCAGGTGATGGAGGAAAGAGTCAGAATTGGTACCCCTGGTGCAAAGAAAAGCTCCTCTGCAGTTGCGCAGAAAACCTGAGAATTTTGTTGAAATTTTTCAGTTTTAGAATTCACTGGATCTCAAATTGGATCACTAATCTGAGGTCATTTGCATGACCCTTTTTCCATTTTCCACAGGCAAAGCTTCCCTTTTGCTCAAGACAAAAACTCATAAAACTGTGCCAGAGAAATATGATTTTTTTTCACACTTCACAAAGCTGTCAAAAAGTCTAGGTTTGCCAGTTTTGCTTTTAACGTGCAAAACCTTTCACATGGCTCCAGGCACAACCCAGAATCTGGTGGCCAACTAGTTGGATTTCTTTCCAAAGGAAACAGTAGAAGCATTGTTGGAGAAGAAGATGGTATTGACTTCAGATGGGGCTGGCCAGGGTGTTGTTCATACTTAAAAGTGCAGGAACACTGGCTTCTTCACGGACAACTTTTATTTTGGAAGTAGTTTCACAGAACATAGCAGACATGGGTGTGTGTGTGTGTGTGTATTTACTGACATAATAATTTCACATTTTGGATAGAGACCATGCTTTTTATCTCCGTTTTGCAAATGAGACATTTAGAGAGCAATTCAGTACCTGCATTGGGACATAGGTAGATCAGTTTTATCAAATTGTATCTGAGCCTCCTACGCATGACTCTCAGTCTTAACAACTTGTCCTGGGACTTCTCATGTTTTATGCTTTCCTGTTTTTATTATTTTCCATGCCCACTCTAATGATATTTGATTAGCAAAAATTTATTATATTTGACCATGTACTTTCTCCCTCTTTTCTTCTGTTATCTACATCAGTGATTCTCAAAGTGTGGTTTTCTGGACTGGCAGCATCAGCATCACCAGGAACTAATTAGAAATGTAGATTCTCACTGAATCAGAGTCAGTATACTAAATAGAACTCAGTAATCTGTTATTGAACATGCCTTGTAGCACACACTGAGCCCACAAAGTGAGTGCTATTGTTCAGAGGTTTATGGAGGCTGTGTGCCATACCCACAGCCAGGACAGTACCTGGGGTTAGCTTGGAGATTGTTAGCTATGGCTGCCCATCCAGTCTTCATCAAGCCCTCTTCTGTGCTTGCTAGGCAACATGGGACAAACCTCCATGTTTTATTGCTTCCTACTCACAAGCCCTTTTTGATACAAATTTTGGACACATTATCTCCAAGGGCAACAGCTGGTAAGTAGTGAAGCCAAGATTTGAAGGAGCTATGCTTGGATTTAACTCCTGTGCTTTTCTCTATACCTTGCTACTTTCTCAGAACCAATTGTTCATAAGGTGTAGGACTGAACTTGGTAGAGGACACAAAGTTAAATAATAGAGGATCCTGACCCTTAAGGAGTTTAGGATCTAATGGGAACTCTGGCCTGTACCCTTACCCATTCATGGGAGGTAAGATTCAAGAGACTTGGAATGCTTCTCTGGGAAAAACTGAGGCCATAAAGTCAACAGCTCTAGATTTGAGTCCTGGTTCCACTAGCCCACAAGCTGTGACTGTGGGTAAGTTAATATTAACCTCTCCCAACTTCAGTTTCAACATTGATGGAGGCAATAATACCTACCTCATGGTCTTGTTGTGAGAATATATTGGGATTGTGTATATCAAAGGTTTAGTCCAGTGCCTGATGAACAGGAAATAAATGTTAGTAATATTCTTGTTATCATTACCTACCTAATAGGGTTGTTGGGAGAGAAGAAGATAATGATTATAAAATTCCAGGCATGAAATGATTAAAGCCCCATAAACTAGATGAACAAATAAATAAAATTCCAGGCATGTCATGGGCCCTCAATAAATAGTGTGTACTTTAATTTTTTTATTAATAAGTGAAATTATATAAAGAAGTACTGGCTGAGGTGTCATCTCCCCGTGCAAGTCAGTTGGGTGGTGGTCAGGAGAGCTAGAAGCTGACAGGAAGAGAGGGAAGTACAAAAGGATTGTGGAACAACTGGCCTTCCCACATTTGAGTATATTAAAAGTAGCTCTGTGAGTATTGAGACATGCCATGGGCTTCATCACTTGAATATTACTTCTTCAACCTTTTTGGAAACACTGATTTTGGAGAAAAAAGTAGGTCAGTGGTCATAGAATGTGAACTATAAGAGACATTTCACAGAGGTCACAAGGTTCTTGTAAATTTTGCTAAAAGGGATACAGTAAAAAAAAAAAAAAAAAATCAGTGGGGCCCAAACTGAATTTCTCACCTCCACTCTGTTTAATCACATGGGGCATTTGGTGAATGCACTTGGTTAGCTGTGCTTTCTTAAGCATGGAGCACAGTCACAGGCTGTCTAAGGAAACTTAGCAATCCTACACTATCTGCAACTTGGGGTCTATGTATAGACTCCTGCCTAGAGATTGTATCCATATGCATTTTTAGTTTTGGCAAAATTTTGCTAAAACTCAAATTCAAGTCACATAGATAGAATGTAAAACGTAGCTTAGTGTTACAAACCTTCATAGAACTAGAACCTATTTATTACAGAGCCAATTCATTTCCCAGATACTTAGGAAGAATAAATTTTATAAGACTGGAGTATTCTGAGTTTTTAATGTTTTTTAAGGAGAGGATGGAATATATAAAGTACCCTATAATCTCTAGAGAGATGAGGCAGGAAATACCAACTCGAAGCTTACAAAAATGGTAATGACCAAATTTCCCAAGAAAGTAATCTTACAACATTTTATGGTCATCAGTTCACCTTACACATGAGTAAACAGTGATAAAATGAGGTGATATATAAGCAAGTTTGTAACCAGCCCAGCTGTGCCTTTTATGATTATACAGTTGCCCTAACTCTTGATAGAGCAGGCATTAATTTTTATAGTGTAGGACAGTTACTACATTTGTTCATATAATTCTCTTGTAAGGCAACAATCACGCATTAACCAAAGAGTTAACATATGACAATATTGTTTATATCAGGTTCCTGCTACCTGGTTTCATGCTACCCATTTCAGATTGGCAGAAGCACAATTGTAGAGCCGGGCTATTGAACTGCAAACTAAGCTGAACAGAGCTGAACGCAAATTTGTCCTGGTTGCCCCCATAAGGTGTGTCTGCAGACCTGCTGGCCTCTGCAGTGCTGGACCAGCCCCATGCTCATGGGGTTCTCCTCTGCCCCTGAGCCCACCATTTTCTCCCTTCACTTTCCAGTCCTACCCCCTACTTTCTACCCCCGTTTCTTTCTCATTCATGTGGGGTCTTGCCCACTGCCTCGGAGAGGCCTCTGATGAGCCATCAGTGTTTTGCTTTCTGCTCATTAGTTTTCCATTCTTTGCCAATCCTTAAAGCCTGAGTGTCAGCTTAACTGTTCTGCTCAGATTTGGCGACTCACCTGCTGACACATGGTTTTCAACCTTGGCGTTCTTTTTCCCCTACGGGACTTCAGGGCTGACACTGCACAGTTCCTCTCTAACCACCTAGATTCCTCTCATCCTGGCAAACTGACCTGAGTCCCTGCCACATTTCTTCTTACCTTGCACATACATCCCCTCCACCCACCACACACACACACAGACAGTAAGATGTAACGTTTGCCATGACTACCTAAAGTAGTTCAAAACACTGTCATTTATTATTGTATGGCAATACAATTAGCAAATGTGTTCACAGTTTTTCCTAATTTAGGAAATTTAGGAATCATCTACATTCAATATCATATTGTATATATGTATGTATGTAAGTATTGTCCATGTTTGTGAATATGCTGTCTTTATATGTTGTGGGAATATAATTATGATCTCACTAAAGGGGATATTTTTCTTTTATTGTTTATATTTTATATTTGTTTTATATTACTGAAAAAAGTCTCAAAGAATTTCTTCCTGTTAACTTCTAAGAGATACGTACTACCATAGCTGTTTTAATGAAGAAAATGTTCATTTATTTCCATATAATTGTGCTAAAACATAAAATGAACTACTAGCATGATGTTCTCTTAAAGCTAATCAGCCCCTTGAAATATATTGACATTGTTAAATTACTTGCTAAATATTTACTTAGAAATGGTATAAAGATCAACTTAAATTTGGATGAAATAAGCACAAATAAAACTAACAAGGAAACTTTGCAATATTGTTTGATAAATCTTCACTTACATGGTTACAAGGATAAACTTGGATTAAATAAGCACAAATAGAATGAATAAGCAAGTGTTGAAATGTGTATTTTAATACACAGACCTGTGAAGAGTTCAAACAATTTCACTTGGGTCACATTCTCAAATACCACTATTTACCCTCCAAAGGAACTCACCTTCTTACACCACCAGTTTGGACAGTAACAGTGACGATGTCTAATACCTATGAAAACCTTATGATGTCCCAGACACTGTTATAACTGTGATCTCCTTGTTAGTCAATTCTCATAACTACATGCAGTAGATACTATTTTTATCTCTATTATCTCCATTTTGCATATAAAGAAACAAAGACACCAGATGTTAAGTAACCCATCCCAAACATATCGCTTATAAGTAGTCAGGGAAGAATCAAACCCTGTCTTCCTCTAGAGACTTCATTTCCAGCCCCTCTGCTCTTCAGCCTCCCTAACTACAGTTCAGAATTTTACCACTAGCAGGGGCTTCCGAGAGGCTGCGAAAAACAAAGGGAGAAACCGAATTTGGTAACGATATCTAATTTCATTCCTTCCCTCAACTCCAATAAAAACAACAGTAAAGGGATTTCTTTTAAATACAAATTCAGAAAGAGGAGAAAATGTGAGATGAGATTGCAGTAACAAAATTTAGGAAGTTGGCAAGTTGATGGATGAGTAGGGATTAGGTAGCTGACCCAAGAATGCTGAACACTAAGCCAACGATGGGGAACCTAATTGCAACTAATGAATACAGCATATTTGACCAAAGTCTTGGGAATTAGTGGCACTAGGAATCTCTAGACTGACTGTGAGGGCAGAATGTTTGAAATCTGTTGAGAAACTGATTCTTAGGTCTCAGCATACACTCAGATGTGTTCTCTCACCCTCCATTTATCTAACTTTTTTTTTTTTTTGAGATGGATTTTCCCTTGTTACCCAGGCTGGCGTGCAATGGCATGACCTCGGCTTACTGCAACCTCTGCCT
>NW_016107733.1:907607-911494 GCF_001604975.1 Cebus imitator | reverse complement strand
TTGCCCAGGCCGTAGTGCAATGGCATGCTCTCAGCTCACTGCAACCTCTGCCTCCCAGGTTCAAGCGATTCTCCTGCCTCAGCCTCCCAAGTAGCTGGGATTACAGACATGGGCCACCGCGCCTGGCTAATTTTGTATTTTTAGTAGAGACGGAGTTTCTCCATGTTGGTCAGGCTGGTCTCAAACTCCCAACCTCAGGTGATCTGCCCGCCTTGACCTCCCAAAGTGCTGGGATGACAGGCGTGAACCACCATGCTCAGCCAAGCATTTTTTTCTAACATTTAAAAGTTCTTTATATGTCTAATAGAATCAGTGAAAACATCTGGTCTCATAGTTTTGAAGTTTTCACAATTTCAATTCCTTTAATAGATACTATTTCACACTCATGAGAATGGTTAAAATATAACACTGACAAAACCAAATAAATATAAGAGAGATATTGAATAGCCAGAGCTCTCATGATATGCTGGTGGAACTAACTGTTGAAAAGATTTCTGGAAAGTTAAACTTACATTTACCCCATCAGCAACCAACCAGTTCCACTTCTAGGTATTTATTCAAGAAAAGTGAAGGTGCATGTCCACAAAAAAATTCATACAAGAATGTTCACCATAACCTTATTCAGATTTGCCAAAGCCTGGAAACAACCTGAATGTTGATAGCCATCAACAGGAAAAATGGACAAAAAAAGTGCTGTGTGACCATACAATGGAATACTACTTAGCAATAAGGGGAATGAACTATTGTTGCACTCAATATCATGGACAAATCTCAAAAACAGTGTTGAGCTACAGATGCTACACACACAAAAAAGTACGTCTTGTATGATTCTTTTTATTTGAAATCTAAGAACATGCAAAGCTATTCTATGGCTACAGAGTCAGACAGTGGTGCCCCTGGGACAGGAGTCAGGACTTGAGTAGAAAGGGGCCTGAGGGAACTCCCAGTGATGACAGAAATGTTCTCTATCTTGTCTGAGATGGTGCTTACATAGGTGTGTACCAGTGTTAAAATTCATCAAACTGAACCCCTAGATCAGTGCATTTTGTTGGGTGTAAATTATACATCAATAACTTTAAAATATTTATAAGTAGCAAAACATACAAAAATGTGCATTTATGAATTTGATTTAAAATGACAACAAACTTTATGTTTCTGACACTTTCTAAGAGCTCTATACATACAAATTGATTTAGTCTGTGTGCTATCTCAATGAGATATTTGTATTACAACAGTTTTACAATTAGGGAAATGCAAACCTATAAAGAAGCTTTCCCAAAGTTACACAGTGAGTCTCCATGGTAGAGCTGGGATTTGAAGCCAAGTAACATGACTGTGGAGCCTATACACTTGTCTCTCAATAACTAGAAATAAATATGGGATAATAATGAAAATAAGGTTGAGAAAAAGTGACATCTAAAAATAAATTGTCTGCAAATAGAGCTCTTTCGACAAATTTGGCTCTAGCACAGAGAAGAGTTTCAGGTAGCTCTTGGGGGTCTAGGTTCTTGACAAGGGTGACAAAGGAGAAAAAGGCAGGGAGTTTCTTTTGGATCCTGGCCTCTCCTCGTGGGTCAGGTCTTCAGTCCCTGTGGAAAATTGCTCATGTTCCTGGGCTGGCATTGCCTGGACATTAGGAACGAAGGAGGTGCCACCAAATCTGAGTCCTATGTGGTTGGAGCACTAGGGTGTGGCATGGCATAGCAGTTCTGGAGCAGTAGCTTTAACATCAGTTGGACCTAATTTCCAGTACCTTTTCTATGATTTTATAATCGTATGCCTCTTTAATCCTCAGTGCAATCGTCAGTAACCACAGGATGATAACACCTATGTCAGGCAGCTATTGTTAATTTGAAATGAGATTTGATTCTTATAGCAGGTACATCTAGGTGTCTGTTCAATGTTTATTCTCACCTTCCTTCCTCTTCACTATTAGATGCCCTGTTTTGCTCAGGAGACAATGTACCCGGCTAAACATCTTCTCAGATGCCCTCGCAATGAGGGCTGGTCATGTGACACAGCTCTGACTTAACAGAAACAGCATAAGCAGAAGTCTGCTGGTATTTTGGGAAGTCTTCTTTTTCCTATCTGGAACTTCAATGTGAGGCTTGAGGTGAAGCAACCATATTGCAACTATGAGGATGAAAGCTGTTTACTAAGGATGGGAGAGGACAAATAAGAAGCTAAGGTCACTATTGATCATTGGAGCCTCTGCCCCAGATCAGGATGGCCTATGGAACATGAGGTCTCCAGTGGTGAAGTGCCTATATTTTGGATTTTTGTTACTTACAGTTGAATGCCATCTATATCTTACATCCAGAAACCTGATAAGAATCATTAATAAGTGACAGATAACTGTCCCTTTCCCCTAAATAAGCTGATAGCATACCTGTGTTATTTCTGCTTTTGGTATAGAGTTGTCACAAATATATCACTGTAATACATTCTCTTTTGAAGCACAGATATAACTGTACCATTGTATCTCTTTTTATTACTGGTTTGCCAGGCATAGACATTAATTAATACCATTCTCTATCATAGTTACAAAACATGTTTCTATGAACACTTATTTATTTTTGGCACAATCAGGATATGTGCATAACAATTTATCAGTCTTATGTACTTGTCTTAAAGACATTTAAAGGGCAAGGTTGCCCTCACCATCCTTTTCTTCAAGGCCAGTTTGTTTAGTATGAAATAATATTGCAAATAAACAGCACTTAGTAACCATTCACCATATTGATCAATCTTCTGAATGCTTTATGTAATTTGATGTACTTAATCGTCACAAAAATTAATTTAAGGGACACTATTATTATAAAGAGAAACATTTAACAAAATCAATGCCCTATTATAAATATTTTATGAAAACACACACACACACACAGAGAGAGAGAGAGAGAGAGAGAAAGACAGAGAGAGAGAATGTGATTACTCAACATTGTGAGAGAGGAGGCCTGTTTTGCCAAGCAGTCTGACTCCAAGCCTTCCTAACATCACTCACATGCCCTGATGATAACTGCTGCCTAAAGCAGCCTTGAGTCACAACTGGTCAACAAGATGCTGAAATATTTAGGTGCTCTGTGTATGTGTGTGTAAGACAGAGATAGGGAGAGAGAACAAGAAAAGATGATGGATGGTAAGATTTTTGGAGTGAGGGAAGGCGAAAGACTATAAATAAAGGAAATTTTTCTTTTAAATGTCACTAAAATGCAAATGAAAATTTCATGTGAACATCTAGTTTATGGTTTAAGACTGTTAAAACTTATAAATTGATGAACAACCATAGGCTAGGTCTTCAAATCTGGCAAGAAATTCTAATAAAGTTGTCATCTGATACAGTATGTTTCTAGGCTGAAAATTTATTCCCGCATTTAGGGAAGGAAGACACACAAGATACAGAAAATTAGACTTTATGCAGAAGGAATGTAGCAAAGAAAGTAATTTCTTGCTTAAAAAGAATAACTCCTTCAATGAAGAGGCATTATCACAAGATAGATATCCTGAACTTATTAATGCATTTAACGGTATCTTCAACTTACTGATGTATCTAAAATAATGTGAAAACATTTTTTCTATAATTCAGTTTAGGGTAGATATAAGAAGATTGTTGCATTAAATGAAACTTGACTAGGAAGGACAAGCTGAGTTTAAATAATATAGAAGGTTGTATTACATAGCACAATGGAAAACCTGACTTTATATTTTCTTGTTTTTAAAAATGGAAGTAAACAGTAGATTAACTTAACTAGATATATAGTAAGCATTTCAAATTAGAACAATAGTATAGAAATTATTTTTTTTTCCCATTTATTTATTTTATTGCATTTTAGGTTTTGGGGTACATGTGAAGAACATGCAAAATTGTTGCATAGGAACACACGTGG
>NW_016107733.1:899891-903546 GCF_001604975.1 Cebus imitator | reverse complement strand
CTTTTTTTTTGCCCTATAATCTACTGTCCTGGTTCTCTGCTCAGTCCCCTTTTTGAACCAGCCTATGGGCGACTTCCCGTGGCTCCAATCGCCAGCCTAAAGGGCCCCCGGACCAGTGTATTTTGTACGGAGAACCGCGGCTCCGGGGCGCCGACAAAGCAGCCGCGTGGGGCAAAGCAGCGGCGCTGGCCGGCGCTGGCCGGCGCTGGCTGAAACAGCCGCGCTGGCGACCGTGGAGCACCTCTGTCCGGGAGTTTCCTAGTCTGTGGGCAATAAAAACGCGGCGTCCACTCACCATCTGCGCTTTCACTGGGAGCTGCAATCCTGAGCTGTTCCTAAATGGCCATCTTGGATCAACCCCCTCAGAAATTATTTTTAAATCTTACCTTTAGATCTCTCTTGGAGTTATTTTGACCTATTGCATCATATTATTTCTGGCTGAGGATTTTTGAAAACATGTATATGCAGGATTAGTCCTAGACAATAGCAAATGCAGTCAAGCAACCAAGAGGCAGGGGTGGAAACAGAGGGAGTGGGTGCTGGCTAGCCAAAGTCAATATTGAAAAGTCATAATGACATGTTAAGAGCTAAGCTAGTAAAATAGAGCCTACAAGCATTGCAAGTAGTTTCCAGAGAAATCCAAGTGTTTTTAACAGGTCAAGAAGATACATATCTGCTTTTGTCACATGGTATTTTAAATATTCTTATTTGATACATTGTAGATTTGTTGAGATATTTAATTCTCTGAAATTTGTCAATACCATTTATGTTGAAAAAGTAGTTGATAATTTCTAAACTCAACCTTAATTAGGAAAGTAGGAATGGACTAGAAATAGCAACATGATAAAAAAGAATCTGTGTTAAACCTACAGCCAATACCATGCAGAGCACAAGCAGTTTCCGAAGAAGATCAAGAACAAGGTCCTGCTCACTATTAATGTTGGTTTTCAGATTTTAGCTGATGCAGTAAGACTACACTGTGAAATAAAATGTATGAATAAAGAGAAAACTTACTATGTGCATGTGAAATTATTTCACTCTTAAACTAAAGAGCCACACCAAAAGCTTCTTACAATAAGTAAGACAATTCAGCAAAGTGGTAAAACACAAAATAAATATAAAAAATAACTTTCCTTTGTGTGAGCAGTGACCAGTTAGAAAATTCCATTCATAATAACAACCTAAAACATGAAATCACTAGGAGAAAACTAACAAATAGTATAACTTTTATGAAATAAATTGAAAAACTAATTTAAAAGATACAAGGGAAAGACATGCCATGTTTCTGAATAGACTAAGTATTATAAATAAATTACTTGTTTTCCAGACAAAATTTTAAACTTTTTAAACTTAAGAATAATTCTAATATTAAACTAGATAATAAAAATAGAGATGAGAATGGCTTATAAAATCATAAATAAAAGGAATATTAAAGTCAGACTCGAACAACTGTATAGTAAAATGTAACATAGAACTCTTGTGATTAAGACCACATGGTATTGGCAAAGAAATGACAGATCGATGAAATGAAATAGATAACTTTGAAATAGACTCTTAGTATGTAGACTATGTTATAAAGAAAATGTCACAAGCCAACGGAGAAGGCTTTTTCATCCAGCAAATAAGGTTGAAAGTACTAATAAACTTCAGAGAAAATTAAGATTCTCAGAGAAAAAGAAACAAACGGAATAAAAGTTAAAAGATGCCAAACCTTGTTAGTAATTCAGGAAATGTAAATCAAGGCCACATTGATTTATCATTTAATACTTACTGGGTTAACAAAAAATTAGCAGACAAATACTGATTGTTGGAAAAAAATGTGGATCAAAGCAAAATCTTATACCTTGCTGATGAACATGAACATTGGTATAGTTATGTTGAAATTTCCATTATCCTTTAAACTAGAAGGCTCACATTCCCTACAACCTAGCACTTTCAATGCTGGAGATACACTCCACAGAAATTTTACACAGGGGCACATGAGTAGATGTGCACAAAAATATTCTTAGCAGCATTGTTTATATTAGCAAAAATAGTAAACAAATATTCACTGACAATAGGATAAAAGTAAATTGTGGCACCTTTACACAATAAAATAGTATACACTAGTGTGAAAATAAATTGGTGAAATTATAAACACTAGAAACGAACTGTTGTGTAGAAAAAACCAAGTTACATACTATATGCAGCAGGATAATATTCTTATAAAACTCCCAAACCAGCAAAAATAAATGTTATTTAAGAGATTATATGTGTGACAAATTATTTTTAAGCACTTCATGTTAAGCCCAACACTCAGAATAATACAGGGTTTCTCAGCCTTAGCACTATTGACACTTTGAGCCATATAATTCTTTGTTGTGGGAGATTGTCCTGTGCGTTGTTGGATATTTAGCAGCTTCCTGGTCTCTACCCACTAGATGCCATCCGTGACCCTCTAACCCCAAGTTGTGACTACAAAAACATAGACAGACATTGCAAAATGTCCTATGGAAGATAAAATTGTCCCCAGATGAGGACCCTTGGATTACAGGTTAGTGCTAAAATTGGAATCGGGAAGGAACACAGAAGAAAGTGTAAGTTATAATTTTCTATTTTCTTGTTTGACTTGTAGGTTCAGGGATGTCATTTCATTATTATGCGTTATGGCTAACATGTTTCTTGTACATGTCAGACATTATGTAATTTTTAAATTAAATATATATGATAATACACAGTAGTCATACTAGATTTAAATGTTCTAAAATTAGCAGTCCAGTATCTTTTATTTGAGGTGAAGATTACTGGTGATTTCTTTCTTCTCTATATTGTCTAAGTTTATTTTTTAAAACAACATGCATTGGCATATTTTAAAAATTTGTTTTTAAAACCTCTACAAATGAGATTATGTAACACTGCTTGATTATCATGGTAGCATATGACAAATGGAACCATTCCAGAACTCATGAAGAAAGTTCACTCTATATTTTGTCGTTTATATTTACTCTACATTTAATTATAAGACACTCCATTTGATCTGGCATGTTATGTGTTCTTCTCTAGGTTGTCCTATGTCTGAGAGAGTATTTATTAATCTAGTGTGTATCTAGCTTCATTTTTATAATGTAAAATAAAAAGGATTGAAATTATTTAAGGGTTTGCTATATTTGCAACTGCTGACTTGGGTAGTCCCAGGCCTGTGATAAACCCTGGTGTTTGTTTAATCTGCCATCTACCAGCAGCTGACACACAGCGTGCTCTGCTCTTTGTATTTCTAATTTTTGTGAATGCTTTGATCAAAATCTGATGATATAAAAAACAAAACAATAGGATCTGTGGCAGTGGCCACTAAATGAGTTCAAGAAGTTGTTTAAAGCATTGTTATAGTTGAGAAAATTATTCCTTTCCTTCAAACCAGATCCAAGTTCTTGATGTTAAAAGAGAAAGGATTAAGTATTATTTTATGTATTCCTGGTGAGAACATGCTGCCAAAGCCCAACTGATAAATATTCCATGTGAACTCTTAGTGTCACAATCCAAGGGTCATCTCAGCCAACACTTACTGGAGTTTCTTTCTCCATCAGAGAAAAGTGATACTTATCTTCCTCTGCTTATGGGATATATAACTAAATATTTTATAGTGTAAGCATATATCACTATATAATCTTCATTTTTA
>NW_016107733.1:863803-899866 GCF_001604975.1 Cebus imitator | reverse complement strand
CAATAGAAAATTCCCTGGATTTGATCCAAACCTTCTTGTATAATCTAGAAGAAATCACTGAACATCACTGAAATGTAGTTTCCTAGCCCATAAAATGAGAGTAAGTGGAACACCTGTCCATTGTACTTTAGAGGGTGGTTGAGAGAATTGCTTAAGGTTATGTCTGGGAAGGTGCTTTGATAACTATTTATATCCATCTGTCGATATCTGTACTTATATACTTATAGCTCTATCAAAATGCAATGTGTAATAATTAGATTGATGGGCTTATATTATCACGATAATGTTTCTGTTTTGGGCAAACTATTTCTTTTCATGAGGGTCACAAAGATGAAGTAAATGATTTGTGGATTATTTATTTGCTTGATTGTTTTGTGAGTGGCCCCATCCAATGTAGCTCAAAGCCCTTCTCTCCATTCCCAACAATCAAATATTCTGGCCACCACTCCTACGGTTAGATCACTGTCAATAAAGTGAGATGCCAGTGCCTGGCCACCCAGATCTCAAAAACTTCAGACACAGATTTGTCTAAGTCAGATGTTCTCAACCAGGGCCAATTTTGCTCCATCTATCCCAGAGACATATGGGTTGGCACAACTTGGGCGATGGCACTACTGTGACCTGATCAGCAGAAGCCAGTGATGCCACTAAACATCCTACAATGAACAGAACAGCGTCTCTTCCCCAACAATAATTATACATCTCCAAGAATCAATAGTGTCAACACTGAGAAAACTTTGTAGAAGTCAATATTGGGCAACCATGAAATGGTCCATCACCTTTACATCCAGAGTAACTGACTGATGTGAAAGGAATTCAAAAGGCTCTTCTTGTTCTGGCTCATTTACACCATCATATCACAAGGTTTAAATGAATCTAATGTGTCCATCTCTTTATTTACATTGTTTTAGGCAGTATCCAGGGAATTCAGCCAACTGAGCATTTTGATATTGTATTCACTGCAGTCAAGTAGAATTATTCCTGATCTAAAACATGATTTTCTCTACATAGAGTCTCTGCAATTGCAGGTTTTGTTATGAGCATAGGTAGAAAAGCACTTTCTTAGAGTTGAACTACTCTATTCCATATTAAAGACATGCAACCATTAGATTGGAAGGAATTCCAATCTGCCAGAGGACAGGGGGAAAAAACACAAAGTAAGGGATGTCAGATGTTTTTTCAGGCACATGAGGAGGCAGGTGCTAAACTGGATTGGCTAGAGAAAATAGAGAGGAGGCTAGAGCCACCTATATAAATTTAATTCTGGTAGATTATAACTTGCAGTATGTTTAGATGAAACATACTGCAATCATCATATTACAATATAGAATAATAAAAACAATTAAATGGATCAAAGTTACACACCCACTGAGATACTGCCTCTATTCTTTATTTTATTCTTATTTACTACTGCATAGTAATGTTTTTATTAGGCTGGTAATATAGTACCACAAGTTGACCTACTGAGGATGTCATTCTATATTTTAACATACCTTTCGTAAGTTTCACTGGAATTTAGAAAATAATTTGAAGAAATACATCCAAAGAGAAATCATTACTGATTCTCATATGAAAATAATATGCCTTTTAATTTTTTTCTTTTATATCTCCGTGACATTGACAGCGTGACTAATGTATTTGGTGGTATGAGAAATCTGCAAGGCAATGACATCACAATATCTAATTTGTCCCTTGTGTATTCAAGGAAGTCTAAGTTCTCTGGCACACTTAAAGAATAAAAAGACCTAACTTGAAATGGGAATAGAATGCAGAGTAAACAAGTTGAAATGTTCTCTTTCCCCCCCGACCCAGCTTTTTCCCCTGTAGTTTTAAAGTTTGGAATTAGGTTGTCATAATAGTCTGATTTCCATTTATAATTAGCCAATGGTTTTTAAAAGTAAGAATAAAAGAAGAATCCTGCTGTGCGTTATAATTATTGATGTATAGTATTCTGTGGGTTCTGGTGCTTGATGAAGTTCCTTACACAGATTTGTTGTTGTTGTTGTTGCCAGTAACTGAAATACCTATTAATGCTTTCTGGCTCTAAAAGAATTGCACAGCATTGGCTGCATATATTTACCATTATCTACAGAACTGTCAGACCCTTTATTCTAGAGGAGGCATGCGTGGAAATAGGCTAGAATGTAAGGGAACACAGTTCCGGTAGTGAAATTAGCAACTGGACAATATTCCCAGGGAAGTGGCTGAGTTTAGTTCTGACAGGAATTTCATTGCTGCTGGTACCAAAAAATAAAAATAAAAAGTAAAAAAATAAAATAAAGGGCAAAATGTATCTGGGGAAACCAAAGGAAGGCAAATACACAGGAATTGCATACTATCAAAAAATAATTCTGATCTTTCTTTTCATTTATGCTAAGATTTTGGTTATTGGGCAACTTCTGATTTTGAAACAGCAAAATGCCTTTCTGAACCTGGATTATTGATGTCATAATGCTAAGACTGGCAACTTTTTGACATTTCAAGATAATTTTAAGTTTGTTGTGGTTATAGAATTTGAAAGCCATCATTATGGTTGAAGTAAATTATTATTTTTATTTCTCCCAAAATGTATCAAGTCACCAAATCAAATATGGCAAAGTAGAAAAACAAAACCAGCTTTTCGGTGTCCTCTGTAAGATTTTGTTAGAAATAACTTAAAGCATGGAAAATCACCAGAAGTTATACTACCAATTTATAGTAGTATTTGATTAAAGTCATTTTTTAAGACTTTTTTTTCCTGAGCTTGATTAAAATCTCATTGATTAATAAAAATCGACATATTTATGACATACAATGTGAAGTTTTGATATATGTGGACATTGTGATTTATTTAATTAAGCTAACTAACATATCTACCAACTCACATACTTTTGTTTGTGGCGAGGACATGTAAGACCTACTATCTTAACAATTTTCAAGTATACATTGTTAGTGACTATAGATACCATGTTGTACATTAGATATCTTGAACGTATTACTCCTATCTAACTGGCAGTATTCTTTCTGTGCCTGGCTTATTTCACTTAATATCCTCCAGCTTCATCCATGTTGTCACAAATGACAGAATTATCTCTTTTAAGGCTGAATAGTATTCCATTGTATATATTCTTTATCCATTCATCCATTGATGAACACTTAGGTTGATTTCATTTTTGGACTATTGTAAATAATGTTCCAATGAATGTGGGAGTGCAGATATCTCTTTGAATACTGACTTTATTTCTTTTGGCTATATATACAGAAATGGGATTGCTGGATCATGTGGTAATTCTATTTTTAATATTTTGAGGCACTTCCATTCTGTTTTCCATAATGATTGTACTAATTTATATTTCTACTAACAGTTTATAAGGGTTCCCTTTTCTCTCCTTCTTCACCAACACCTCTTATCTTTTATCATTTTGATAATAGGAATTGTAACACACTGTGTAACAGGTGTGACATTATTGCTCGTTGCAGTTTGATTTTCATTTCCCTGATGCTTAATGATGTTGAAATTTTTTTTTTTCATGTGTCTGTTGGCCATTCATATGTCTTCTTTGGAGAAACATGTATTCAGATCCTTTGCCCGTTTTAAAATCAGGTTATTTGCTTTCTTGCTATTGCTTTGTTTGCATTCCTTATATATTTTGGGTATTAACTCCTTATCAGATATGTGGTTTGTAAATGTTTTCTCCCATTCTGCAAGTTGTCTCTTCACTCTCCTGATCCTTCCCTTTGTTGTGAAGAAGTTTTTTAGTTTGATGCAGTCAGTCCTATTTATCTGTTTTTTTCTTTTGTTTTCTGTGCTATTGGTGTCACATAAAAATATAACAATTGCCCAGGCCAATGTCAGGAAGCTTTTTCCTGTTTTCTTCTAGCAGTTTTATGTTAATAGTTTGTCATATGTTTAAGCTTTTAATTCATTTTGCATTGGTTTATGTAAAGAATATGAGATAAGGGTCCAATTTCATTCTTCTTCATGTAAATGTCCAGTTTCCCCAATACTATTTACTGAAGAGATTATCCTTTCCCCATTGTATATTCTTGGCACCTGATTTATAAATTTACTTTAATGTTTAATTAGGTTGGTAAGTGACATGATGCATTTGTAAAATACTGCTGAAACTTCAAAATATGGACACCTTGACACCACAGAGCTTTTGGGACCAGGCAGAATCCACAGTTATACAAATTGTTTAACCATAAATCTAAATGTATCCTGGCCTTTCAGATTTTTTCAAGTAATAATATTATGTATTAATCACTTCCATTTGATCATTCCATTTAAGCTTAATAGTAATCGCTAAAGTGGGTTTTATCACTCTAGTTAGAATGGTGATCATTAAAAAATCTGGAGACAATAGATGCTGGAGAGGATGTAGAGAAATAGGAACACTTTTACACTGTTGGTGGGAGTGTAAATTAGTTCAACCATTGTGGAAGATAGTGTGACGATTCTTCAAGGATCTAGAAATAGAAATACCATTTGACCCAGCAATCCCATTACTGGGTATATATCCAAAGGATTATAAATCGTTCTATTATAAAGACATGTGCACACGTATGTTCATTGTGGCACTGTTTACAATAGCAAAGACCTGGAACCAATCCAAATACCCATCAATGATAGACTGGACAAAAAAATGTGGCACATATACACCATGGAATACTACACAGCCATAAAAAAGGATGAGTTCATGTTCTTTGTAGGGACATGGATGAATCTGGAAACCATCATTCTCAGTGAACTGACACAAGAGCAGAAAACCAAACACTGCATGTTCTCACTCATAGGTGGATGTTGAACAATTAGAACACATGGGCACAGGGAGAGGAACATCACACACTGGGGTCTATTGGGGGGTGGGGTAGGGGAGGGACAGCAGGGTGCAGGGAATTTGGGGAGGGATAACACTGGTAGAAATGCTTGATGTAGGCGATGGGGGGGTGGAAACAGAAAACCACCATGGCATGTGTGTACCTATGCAACAATCCTGCAAGATCTGTACATGTACCCCAGAACTTAAAGTACAATGAAAAAAAAAGCAAGAAAATTGAAACATAAAGATTCACATAAGAATTTGTTGTAGAGTAGGATTTGAACCCAAATCTGTCTAACTCTAACCCTACATTATGGGATTACTAAACTCGTTTCCTCTTCTTCCTGAACCCACACTTAAGACTTTATTTCCTAGCCTTCTTTTTATCATATGCTGAGTTCCATGTCTATTGGAATGTAAACAGAAGTGATAGTTACCAGTTTTCTGACTATCCCATAAAATCCTCCATGCAGAATTTTCCTCCAAGTGATTTCCTCATTCACTGACTTGAGATAAAATGAATGAACACATTGGATATGTTAAGTATGACAGAGGCATAGGAAGGAAATAATCTGAGTTCCTATATTATCAATTGATAAAAAGGCATCTTTCAATTAGAAACATCTGTTTTATAATTTACATAAGCAAAGAATAAACTTCTATTGTATTTGAACCACTATAAATTTGGTGTTGTTTGTTATAGAAGCAAACATTACATTACTGGTATATTACTTATATAATACATTTCTTTCTTCATAGTATAAAGACCTAGAGATATCCATATAAAAGGAAGCAAATAAATATATAGACTGGCAAACCTGTAAATAACTTTTAAATCCTTAAGGATCTGGAGAGGAGAAATTTGAACAAACCAGGAAATACCTCATCAACCCTTTTAAAGAAAATCCTCATTTGAAAAGGTTATATCTTATTTTTATATTATTAAGAAAGTATGTGGCTGGGTGTGGTGGCTCACGCCTGTAATCCAAGCACTTTGGGAGGGCAAGGTGGATGGGTCACAAAGTCAGGAGTTCAAGACCAGCTTGGTCAATATGGTGGAACCCCATCTCTACTGGAAATATGAAAATTAGCCAGGTGAGGTGGTGCCTGTAGTCCCAGCTACTTGGTAGGCTTAGGCAGAAGAATCGCCTGAATCTGGGAGGCAGACGTTGCAGTGAGCTGTGATTGTGCCTCTGCACTCCGCCTGGGTGACAAAGTGAAACTCCGTCAGGGAGGGAGGGAGGGAGGAAGGAAGGGAGGGAGGAAGAAAGAAAGGAAGGAAGGAAGGAAGGGAGGGAGAGGGGGAGGGAGGGAGGGGGGGGGGGGGGGAAGAAAGGAAGGAAGGAAGGAAGGGAGGGAGGGAGGGAGGGAGGGAGGGAGGGAGGGAGGGAAAGGAAAGAAAGAACCTGGTTTAGAGTCAAAAAGATATAAAATCCACCAGTGGATATTTGAAAAGTGAGTATTCTGTGTGTAGACCAGTACTGTGTTCACAGAGATCCTCAATAATTATTTTTATCCAATGGAATTCATTGGAAAAACTCAGAAGATTGGGGGAAGGAAAGAAAACAAAAAGACTCTGTTCTCCTCAATAGGTAATTCAATTCAGAGCAAACAAGAGTTAGTTGCAATTCTGTAAAATTTTCAGACTCTTATGGATATCAAACTTCACTTCTGTAAAATCCAGTAATCAACTCAGGAATAAAATTGGACTCCTTTGAAAATTAGCACTAATGTGATAAGGTTTTATGGTAGTTATGTTTGTATAAAAACACATCCATATACATCTACATTTTTGTAATTCTGTCCTTTCTCATAACAGAAAACAATTTTAAAGAAGCCTTAGAGAAGGTGCTAAAGTTTTATGGGATTGCTGTAAAGACATCATATTATCTTAAAACTGAGTCTAATGTCTACACAGAGAGTATGCTCTGGCATTGACATCTAAGCGCTCCATATGGTAGAGGAGAACCACCTCTGCATCTCTGGAAGAGGAGATTCTTGAGGATGGAGGGTGAATAGTGTTGATGTTTCAGAGAGGCAGCAACGAAAATGGTGGGAAGATCATGAGCTCTGTAATCAGAGACACCTTGCTCTTCAGCCATTCAGTCACTTAGCTTTGACTAAGACATTTGATATCTCTGGTTGTATGTTGTGGTATATCTGCAAAAGGGGACCATCCTATATAGCTTGAATTTTTTATTGGAATTGTCGATAATATAAAAAAAACTGTTTGCAGAAATAGATTTTAAGTAGAACTTGTTGCTGTCATCATTGGAACACTGCTCAACTAGAGGACAGGGTCCAGTTTCCAGGGGAGGTAAGTGGATAAGCCTGGCTGGAAGGTTTCAATGTATGGTTTAGGAGTCAGAGGAGGGATGTAGTTCCAGTGGGGGGCAAATTGGTTCTCAAGCACACGGAAAACAAATGCTCAGTCATAAGAATGGAGAAAAAAATTCAGGAAGCATGTGGAACCACTCCAGGTTCAGTAGGAAGTAGGCTTATGTGGTATAACTACTACTACACCTCAGTCACTTGGGAAAGAGAACCCCTAATATTCTGACAGACATAATCAGGATTGATTCAAGAACTGGATAAAGCTAGCCTTCAGGCTGCAGATATATGGTACCTGTATCTCTGTGCGTTTGAGGGGCGGCTAGGATTGAAATTCTGGAAAGTAAGCTATGTTCCTCAAATTATTTGCTCATTTTTTAATTTAAAAAACATTTTCTCTAGCTTTATTGAGATATAATTAACAACTAAAAATTGCATATATTTAAGGTATACAATATGATAATTTGATAGATGCATACATTGTGAAATGATTACCATAATTAAGTTAGTTGACACATCCATCCATCATCTCACATTATCTTTTCCATGTGTGTGTGGTGAGAACACTTAAGATCTATTTTTTGTAACAAATTTCAAGTATATAATAGAGTATTATTAACTATAGCCACCATGCTGTATGATAGATCCTCAGAACGTATTCATCTTGTAACTGGAAGTTGGAACCCTTTCACCAACTTCTCTCCCCATCCTTTGGCAACCACTATTCTACTTTCTGTTTCTATGAGTTCAACTTTTTAGATTCCAAATGTGAGATCATACAGTATTTTCTTTCGGTGTCTTACTTATTTCACTTAGCATAATATTCTCCAGGTTCATCCATGCTGTCCCAAATGGCAGAATTTCCTTCATTTTTTATTTTTGGCTGAATAATATTCCATTGTGTGTGCATATCTTACATTTTCTTTATCCATTAAAAACAAAACCCAGTAAATTGCATTGCCAGTGTTGTTTATTAAAATTCTCCATATAAATATCATATCCCTCATTCTCTATTCCTTCCTTTCCTCCTTGTTTCTTTCCTCTAGCTGAAATTCAGTCTTGTAGGGATCAAAGATATAAACCGATATTTTTGAACATGATGAAGGCTATGAAAGGAGGCAGAGATGTGTGCAAAACGCAATAAGAACAGAGAAGAGGAGTCCCATGTCTTCTACAGACAGTCAAGGAGGTTGATGTGGGAATATATTTGCAAGAATATTGCAAGCCTGTCAGGGTGAGAAGCAGAAAGACTGCTAAGTGCAGGCCAACCACGAAGAATTCCCTTCTGCTTCCATAACCCTAGTTAGTGCTCAATCATGGCCTCTGTCAGCAGGACACAGGGACAATCTCTAGAGATAACCCCTCCTAAGGCCCGCCTTGCTCAAATCAGAGGGAGGGAGGACACAGTAATAAACATCTCCAACTGGAGGAACCCCTAGTCCAGAAGTCAGCTCCCCTGCAGGCCTCCTAAAGTTGGATATGGATATGATTAGGGTCTGCAATAAGTGACATCTGTTTGCTCTGACCTTCTGGTAATGTGGCGTTTCTTTCTCTGGGGCAGATGCTAGAAAGGTGTTTATTGTGAGTTGACAGGGGTCTTGGTGGGTGGTGAGGTGTGAGTCAAAATTCGACTATGCATTTTGGCATTTTGTCTACAGATGTTTCTCAGATGTTTGTGGGCGGGCATGTCTTTAAATGAAAAAATACTAAATGTATGTTTCTTTTGTGGAGAAAAGGAAAAAACTCACACTTAAAAGCTTGGCGCCTTTCTGCCTTCAATGGCACTCTTGTTTCATGGCCAGATTTGAAATTACTTGCTGCACGTATTTTCTGAAGAGAAAATTTGCTCATGTAAGGAAAAATCTTGTTAGTCTGAAATTAACAAGCTGATGAAGAACTTGAATATGGCAGTGGGGCAAGTATGGAAACTTCAAGGGGTTCCAGGTATAAGTTTTATGGAGTCTAGTCTTCCTATATCCTCCCAATGCACACTTCCCCCTGATGCAAGCCCAGATACTGGTTTCAATAAGGATCATTCCAAACCCCAAATGTTCACTGCAGTTAGAGTTAGGGGTATCTTCATAATTCACCATCTACACTCGTTTCGCTAATAATTATATGATAGTACCATGGAAATTATACATTTTGTTCAAAATGCTGATGTTATA
Organism: Cebus imitator; assembly: GCF_001604975.1. NCBI lineage: Eukaryota > Metazoa > Chordata > Mammalia > Primates > Cebidae > Cebus > Cebus imitator. The sequence goes on along the minus strand of NW_016107733.1, from coordinate 890,565 downwards.
TATGAGAGAGAGAGAGCCCTTTGAAGGATATTCAACTGGCAAACCCTTCAGAATTAAGTTAAAATGTGAAAAATTGATTTGCAAAGGAAAGAAGACAATCAAACCACACTTTTAAATTATCTTCTTTTCACACTTTAAGAAAAATAAACTTTTAAAAAAATCCATTTTACTTTTGATTTCCAGAAATTTAAAGTTTCTAAAGAAATCCCTCTAATTTAGAGAAAAATTTCCTTGAAAAACTTCACAAACAAATGAAAGAAACTTACAGAGTTGATTCATCTGATTAGTCAATAAATGGAAAAAACAGTGATGATGGAATAAGCCTGGAAACGAAGAGCTTAAATATTATGTAGCGTTTCCCTGCTTTGTTTCAAAACTTATTGAAAGAATATTTTTGACAGATGCTCACTTTGACCTCTACTTGTTAGCAACTTCATGGAATTTACCTACCAAAAAAGTTTATTTTCAAAATATGCTTTCTTATGGTGAAGGAGACCAACTTATTCAATTTGGCTCAGTTAAAATTCTCAAACTTTAATGGCTCTTTTAACAGAGAGTATTTTATCTAATATTGCTGCTTAGAAAGAAGATAGCTGATGAAGGATTATAAGAATAGTTGCAAACAAAATAAAAATTTGTGTAACATTTGTTAGTGACTATGTTCTGGTACATAAATAAAAATTGCTTCTTTAACTTAGCTACCATATAGGCCTATTCTCTAAGTTTTCTACAGAAATAAAACAGAGAAATATGACATGCGAAAACCCACATAATAGTTTGCTTACAGCCTTGGTTTCATTTTCTCAAATTAGGAAAATGTGTGGGTTTTAGCAAATCTAGAGGACAGAAACATCTTAACATATTTAAGGCTCACGATTTCCTCATTTCAACTCCTTACTATACTAATGACTGATCTAAGGTGTCAAGATCTCATGAGAAGTGGGGCTATCGTTACTGATATTTGGGGACCCCATGGAGTCTAGCTAGTGGCAGTCAGTAATTGCAGCTCAGCCAGAGAACTATCTGCTCTTGTTTTTCTCATCTCCTCAGCCTTACCCACTTCTTTCATTCCTTTTCTCATCTCTAACCTTGGAGAAAAAAATAAGTAGTAAGCTAAGCTCTATTTTTTTTCTTACCTAAAATGTATTTAGCAAAAGGTCTGGGAACAGAAGATATGGCTTTCATTGCTACTGAGCAGTCAGTGGCAATCAGTGTTTATGAATCTCAATATTACATGTGGCTGCAGTGCTTACGAGGTAAGTCAGGGTAGGTGTGCTCAAACCAGATTGGCAGGAGGTTCTGCTCCCCAGACCCATGTGACAGGGCACCCTACCATGTGACATTGCCTTCTCATTCAGAGATTTAGAGTTGGCTGTAACAGGCAAGAGAATATGGAGAATGTAACCCATTATCCTGGAATAGACATATGCCAACTCTCCTCTTTGTCGTTGTCAGAATAATGGGCATATTCATGCTTACCTTCAAGGGAAGCTGGGTTGGTAATTCTCTAAATTCCACAAGGAAAGGGAGATATTTGTTAATTTACTATATAGCAAGCTTTGGTTGCTTTATTTATTTTTTTAACGCTTCTGGACACGGGCACAAAACTGATCAAAAATAAAAATTCATGTCTTACATGTAATAATTATTCAATAAATATTAACAAACAGCAGTTTATTAGTTTTCTATTGCTGTGCAACAAATTGTCACCAATTTAATGGCTTAAAACAACACCCATTTATTATGCCACAATTCTGTACGTCAGAGGTTTGGCATGCTGTGACTGAGTTTTCTTCTCATAGCACCATAAGCCTAAAATCATGTTGTTGGCTAGCCTGAATTCTCATCTTGAGGTCCAAGAGAAGAATCAGCTTCCAAACTCATTCAGACTATTGGTCGAATTCAGTTCCTTGTAGTTTAAAACTGAGGGTCCCCTGGCCCCTCGCCCTGCTTGATGTCAGTCAGGTCAGCTCTCAGCACCTAAAGACTGCCCGCATTCCTTGCCATGGAGACCTCTCCACCTTCAAAGCCAGCAACAGAGAATCTTCCTAGCATCAAATCTCTCTTATGCTTCCAATCTCTCTGGCCTCTTCTGTCTCTCTGACCTGTTGACCCATATTTTAAGGGCTCATATGGTTAGATCACACCCACACAGGCAACCTACTTTGAAGATCAACTAATTTGGGACCTTAATTATATCTGCAAAATCCCTTTGCTATATAAAGTAACATAATCACAGGCATGGTATCTCATTTTATTCAACGGTTCCACAGACACTCCAGGTGAAGAGATTATATAAAGGTGAGGAGCACCAGTGATCATTTTAGAGTTCTGTCTACCACAAGCAGCCTGGGTTCAAGACTTGGGTTCAAGACCTGGCTCTACTAGTTATTAACTCCGTAATTTGAGGCAAGCAATGAAGTCTTTCTTCTCTCAGTCTCAGTTTCCAAAACAATAAAATAGGAATATTATTCCCAGCATGGCTAACACTGTAGAGTTAGCAGGAGTTGTGAGAATCAAGTGAAATTATATGAAAACACTTTGTAAACTTTAAAGATCAACACAAATGCAAGATATTACGATTGAGTTTAAATCCAGTTTTACTTCTGAGAGCCTGCGAGACCAGATCTCTTAAAAAGCAATACCAGAAGAGGAGCAAGGCATTAGGGGTTGAGGAAGGGTCTTAGAGACACACGATTTTTTGGCTTTCTGTATATACAGAACACAAATTTGATGAGCTAATCATAAAATAAGTGAAAGCATATGATACATATTTCTTTTCTAATGCATGAAATAGGTGTAAAATTTTAGAGGATCACTTTGGCAAGAGGTTTTTGGCTTCTATATATAATGAAAATTATGCCTTACCATATATTTATGTGATGTTTTCTGAAGGAACTGAAACACTTTACAGACAGTGCTATCCCACTTTTAAATATGCCAGTAAGGTAGTGGCAGATGTGAAGCATTTGTCTACAGACAAGGTTAGCATATAGACAAGGCCATCTCAGAACACAGAACCCCAATACTGCATATAAATGTTTTCCTTGATTTATGGTATCTCCCACAGTTAAAAAACAGCTCAGGACTTTTATGAACCCTTAAGCCCACCCTATTAGCAAGGGTCTACCCCATATTCCTTTTATTTTAGAGGTTGAGCATGAGAGCAATTGCATGCTTCCTGTTGGACATTCTTACTTTCTTACTGGTATTAAATGTATACACATTCACATTGATGGAATAGATTCTGCAAAAGTATCACTTAATGCACAGTCTTTGAGGTTGCTGGCTTATCAACAAGCATACAAAGTGATTGTCAGACACTCAACTATATTCTGAGGTATGTTCTTTGGCTTAAATCTCATATCAAAGACATTAGCAAGGATATGTGAGTAAGTTCATTACTTACAAAAACGTACTCTCAACATCACTTAAACTGTTTTCTCCTCAATACTTTCTCCCTACACCATGGAGGTTGGAATGTAGCTGATTTTATGTCTAATAAACAGTACCGAAGACGAAATGATTTTCAGTATGCACAATGAAAAATGAGATTAGATATAAAGAAGAACTTTCTAACGGTAATAGTAGTTCAATCTTGCAGGGAGGAACTAACAGAGCTTTTATTACTTGCTCCCCAGAAGGACTTAAACAGGGAGGTTATCTACACCATTGATTACACCACTGATCCTGGTGTGATCCTAGAGATGAATTTGGAGGAACTAGAAATCAATTTCTAGTGGCTTCCTTCTATAATTATCTTATTTTTCTTTCTTTAATTATGAATTTTAAGGCTGTAGTTATCACTTCACATTTATACTAAATTTTTATTTCTAAATTTTTTTTAAATTCATTTGTTATTTTAAAATCACATTTCTTCCCTCCCCAGGCTGAGGGTTCTAGATTTGTGATTCCTCGTAGGCTCCTTCACCCAGTGGATCTGCTTTTCCCTCAGTTCTACAGTTTCCAACATTCTAACACCAAGAAACCAAGCTTGTACTAGATTCTGCAGAATTGTCATAGGCAGGGAAACTACCATGGAAACATGTACTGATAAACTGCCTACTCTTGTGGTCACTTGGATCCACAAGTGCTATCAGAAATAGGTATCATCTGTAATCTCAATAAGTAAATAAAACTATCAATTCTAATGCCATTTTTCCAAATATAAATAGTAACACATTATTATTATTTGTAACTTTGACTTTTTAATTTTATTATTGACTAAAAATATAAATATATATAAGCAGTTAGAGCCTCCCAGGATGTTATTTAATTTCTGAAGCTGTGACAAATTTATGCTCAGAGTCATCTTAAATTTTACAGATCATTTACATGCTTAACAGTAAGGCTAGGATCAATTAAAATGCTCTCTTTTTAATAGCAAATTTGTAATCTTATACATTCTTATGATTATAAGTGACAGAAGAACTTTCAAGTTTGGGATATGCTTAGAGTTTGACTATTGATCAGTCTTAATAATGATGACATAATACCTTATAGAAGCTTATTTTTTTCCATATGCTAAGGCTATATATACAACAAGATTTTTAAATGTGAATTTATAGCCAATTAACTTTGTAAAAGAAAATATAATAAAAAGACCACCCAGCTGATACTGGCCCTTAAATAACCTGCTAAAAAATATTTGTATACCAAAGTGAGATCCAGATACAGTTCTGATGCTTTTTGTTTGTTGTTTTAAAGATTATTTGCTTACTTCTTGATAAAACAACAACAACAACAAGTTGCTCATGTGGCTGTGCAATATTTGGTGAACCAAAGATATTGTGTATAGGCCACAGATCAAGTTGTCTAGCCATGTAATTATAAGATAACATGACAAAGCACAATAGTGCAGTGAATACAAAGTGCTAAAGTGTTGAATAGAATCCAAAGCAATAAATAAGTAGCCCACTCTTAATCTTACTTTTTTTAAAAAAGAAATACAGTGCCAGCCCTAGCCTCATACACATATACGAACACATATATATTCCTTCCTGACACTCAGAGACTCAGCCTCCCAACACATGAAAGTGTACAGAGAGAAACTAAGGAGGCTGATGTGGCCCAGAAAGCCTGAAGTGTTTCGCTCTGAAATCATCTCCTGCCCTCCTGAACATCACCTGTAAGATCCTTCTAACATAAAGATGAATAAGAATAAGTCAGAGTTGACTTTATTGGTGGCTTCCAAGCTTAGTAGTACATTTATTTTTTAAAACTCTCTTTGGTGCCTCTGTATTAGTCTTCAGAAGATTTAAGAATCTCCTGGTTCCTGAAGGTTTCCCTATTTTATAAGCATGCCTGAAGCTAAAGTGTTACTGCTTTATTGCATTTCCTTTACCCAAGACTGAGTGAAACAGAAAAACAGTAGGACAAATTCTGAATCTATATCATTCCTCAGTCAAGGCCACTGAGGCAAGCACTTTGGATTTCCTCATCTGTGAAGAGCTAGCATAAACATCCTAGAGGATGGGCTTTGATTGTCAAAATACCATCACCCACTTCAACAGGGGGAAATGCTCACTAGAGGCCTGTCACCCCACAAGGTGTGCTTGTGTATTTAATTCTATCAAAAGCCATGCGAGATGTATTATTATCCCAATTTACAGAAATGAAAACTGAAATTCAGAGAAAATACAATTCATAGGAAGCTGTGATTCAAACATTAGTCTGACTGACTACAAAGCCCATATCCTTTCCCTTATCTCTTCCTTCAAGCTACTTGAAGAATCAACTATATATTTTTTATCATACAATACTATTTGAATGCCTACTTATACATCCAGCAGGGCTTCCATATGGTCAGATAGGAAGTCTTTATGGCAGAAATTAGAAAATTCTGGGCTGATAGACTCCCAAAATAAGGGTTAAGTGAACTAGCTGTAACAACTTCAACTGTCTTTTATCAAAACTTAACTGTCTTTTATCAAAACTACTTCTAAGCCTTAATACCCTGGGAAAGGATGACTCACAAAACCAGAGGCTCTTGTTACTTAAGGAGAGCTGCACTGTCTGTCAGGGGCGGATCTGCTTAGTGCAGACCATTCAGTGAAGGACCTGAATTGTGACTCGCACAAGCTAAATAACTGATATGGGCCCTCTCAAAAAAATCTGGAAGCAATGCTGCTCTCTTGGACTGTGCTCTTCCATGGAGCCAACATAGAGTTACTATTCTAATGTGTTGGTAATAGCCAGAGTGACATCAGAAAGTGAATTCTTCAGGACAAAGACCTCATGGTGGTTTTGGCACAGTGTATCCTATTGAGCTTGTATGTTTATGGAGAATATTAAATAACCATTTAATTGGTGATTGGGGAATAACAGACTGGGGGCCAAGAAATAAAAAGGGGGGAGTCAGAGGAATTTTTTGACAAGGGAAGATAAGAAGCTACAGGCTGTGGGAAGCTTTTATGAGACAGAACAGTCTCTGTGTTGAGATTCTAGGCTGGGTGTGGAGGCATGAGGCAATTAGGTCTGCAGACTAAGTGAATAAGAAAATATTTCCAAGAAATTTTAAAGGTGTGAAGAATTTGAGAAGACAGATGGAAGAGGAGAGAGGATAAGCCAATTCGACAGGCTTGTTGGCAGACTAACAGATTTCCTGACCTGGAGAAGTGCTAAATGAGGAGAGTCATGTATTTTTCCTCAACAAAGAGACACTAAAGAAATGTCGCAAAAATTCTAAAGACACTAAAATCACCCCTTATTTTATGTGGAAAGGCAAGAGGCTACCAAAAAATATGTATTTTTTAAGCCAGATGGCTTCACAAAAACTCTAGCCTTGATTGAGCCAGGAACCAATATATTCAGGTTATTTCACACCCCTACCAACAGTTATCAAGCCCAGTGCTTTTGCGTGGCGCTAATGAGTGACTAATTAAGCAGTCTCAGATTTACAGTGGAACTTCAGGCCAAAATGTGGAAGAGTGATGTGATTTTACATAATGGTAGATTCAGAGGACATACGAGGGGGAAACAAGAAAGACTCTTTTTTTTTTTTTGTTTTTTTTTGACACAGTCTAACTCCATTGCCCAGGTTGGAGTGCAGTGGCACAATCTCAACTCACTACAACCCCCACCTCCCCAGTTCAAGCAGTTCTCCTGCCTCAGCCTCCCAAGTAGCTGGGATTACAGACGGTGCCACCACACCCAGCTAATTTTCTTTTGTATTTTTAGTAGAGACGAGGTTTCACCATGTTGGCCAGCCTGGTTCTGAATTCCTGACCTCAGGTGATCCACCCCCCTTGGCCTCCCAAAGTGCTGGGATTACAGGCCTGAGCCACCACTCCTGGCGAAGAAAGGACTCTATTTCATTTATAGATTGCTAGAGTATCTCATTAAACCTTGAGTCTGGACCCTGAGCATTATGGCACAAACTTGGCTCTGTGGTGTCATGCTGTTTATCAACAATGAACGAAATTTTTCTCTTAATGTAAAAACTCTTGAGAAGAAGAATCCCGGGCTGGCTACAGAAGCTAGTCTGAGAGGTAATGTAAGGCCACAGTGGCAAGCATTGGGAAAAACATGAAGTTATCAATCTTGAGTAGTCCAGGCAGGAATCACCAAACGGGATTTAGGGAAGACACTAGATTGTAAAGAGAGGTGGGGGCATGACTTTAGTCTTGAGAAGGCCTAGAATACAGTATAGGCAACCAGAACAGGAACTTGCCAGAAGAGATCAAACAAAATGCCCGCAACAAGAATACAACATTGAGACCACGACTCTGACCAGGCATTCAAGAACTACCAAGAGAAGGGGGCTCTGAAGATGGGTGAACTCTAATTCAAGGCCAAACAGAGAGAGTCATCATGAGGAGAGCAGACCCACTGTCAGACTTAGCAAAGAGTCCTAGAGCCCAGCCTTGGGCTCTGCCCTCTACTTCATAGGAACACACAACAGTAGCCCCATGTGGCTGCTGGGAGCAGTCCTGGCCAGGAAACGGGGATTGGAGCAATGCAGGTTCTTTCTCAGAGAAGGTGGACTGCAGAACTTTGATGGGCACTAGTACTTAGGGAAGGACATTATGGACCTGATGGTGAGGAACTAGGGAAGAGAAGGAAGACTGAGAGAGGCCAAAAGATGCTCAGAGAAGTTGGTAAAGGTCTCTGACTCATCACATCCAAATTAGTCATAACCAGTTCAATCCATTATCAGCACCAAAGACATAAAGATTATATAATGGCTTCCATTTTATTCTTTCAGTCTAATTTTTACATTATAGCTCCTCATTTGTTTTTCTTAACTGTGGCCAGTAGACTTTAAGACGACCTCCATGACCCCTCACTTCCTGGTAGTCACACTTCTGTGGAATCTCCTCCTCTTGAGTGCAGGTGGGGTCTGTGGCTTGCTTCTAATCAATGCATTATGGCCAAGGTGGTGGGATATTACTCTCATAATTTCATTATGTTATTTAAGACTGTGTTGCTAGCAGACCTACTCTGAAATCTCTCTCTCTTTCTGTGTTTGTATGTGTATGTGTGTGTGTGTGTGTGTCTGTGCACATGTATGTGTGTCTCTCTTTCTCTTTCCATTGCTGGCTTTCAAGAAGATAGCTAACTTGAATGTCACAGCTGCAAGAGTATGAACTTTGCCAACAACCTGAGAGAGCCTGAAAGTAGCCCCTTCCGTAGCAGAGCCTCCAGATGAGACCCAGTCCTGGCTGACATCTTGACTGCAGACTTGAGAGGACCCAGTTAAGCTGTTCCCGGACTCACAAGTTTCTGATAATTTGTCACACAGAGTACAGAACTAATGTACTGGTACTACTCTCTATTTTCAACAATATCTGTTCTCAACACAGCAGCCAGAGGTCCTGTTAATATGTAAGTCTTTTTCTATTTAAAACCCTGTGTTGGTCTTCCCCAACACTGAGCAATAGTCACAGTTACACCATAGCTCACATGGCCACACGCACACACTGCCTCACTGACCTGGCCTTCTACTGCTTTCTCATGGCTCACTTTATTGATACTGGCCACCTTACCAGCTCTCCAACATGCCAGGCATGCTCTCTGGGCCTTACTTTCCTCTGTCTGGAATACTCTTCCCTCCAGTATCCATGCAGTTCACTCCCCCAGCTCTTGTACATCTTTGCTCAAATGTCCCTCTCTTGATGAGGCCTTCCCTTTTTATTCCCAATAAAAAATTGCAATACTCCTCCTACCCCACCACTCTTCACTGTCATTTCCTGGTTTTCTTTTCTCTGTAGTACTTAAACCATCTGACATGCTATATGTTTTACCTATTCATTGCCTATCTCCCCACAGCAGGACATAAGCTCCATAAGTGCAGAAACTTTTATCAGCTTTTTCCATTGTTTTATCTCTAGTGCTTAGAGTAGGTCTGACACATAATACATGTTCAGTAAATATTTGTTGAAATAAATTTCAAAAATTTATATGAAATCTGCTTTTAGGTTATATTTCCAGCCTTACTGTAAAAATCTTCCATTTAAGCATAATATAAGCATCATCACAAAAAAAATCTCAAGAGTATTATTACACTCTCTGCTCTAACAACTAAGACATGGACCATTACAGAAAAATCAGTTTTTACTGTGGAAGAAAACCAACATCAATCCAATTCAGTGAAACCCACCGCATATCCAAATTTCCCTTTCATTTTATGGATCTGAAAGCCAAACACAGCTACCCTAAGAGTAGGCTGCCCAATAATGAGCGGGCAGAAAACTGAAGCACCAAAATCAAAACACTTTCTATACGACAAAGATATTCTCAAACTAAGGTTCTATCAACTTTCTCTATGATTGCAAAAATGAGAAACCTGTTTCTTTAAGCAGTTTTAAGAATAAGCTTTGCCAGCATCCACTTATCACTAACTGGCAGAACTAAATATCTAAGGTCTTGAATCTAGAATCTTTACCAGTATCTGTGGGGCAGCAGGAGTTGAGGGTTGATTCCATGGCCCAGCCCCATACTGAACAGGACTTGTGGGGCAGGGAGGTAGCAAGTCACCTCAGTAGCTGCTATGTGGCAAGCAGAAGTGCAATAATTGCACACACCTAGAGAATAATCATTGGAAAAGACATAGTCCTGGTGTAGTGGAAAGAGAATGGACCTTGGAGTCAGAAAGACCTGCTTTGTTTAAATCCAAACTCTGCTCCTGAACTTTTACCTTGGGAAAATTACACCATATCAATTTCATTTCTTTATCTATAAAATGGGAATACTGTACCTGCCTCAAGGGGTTGTTTTAATAAATAAGTGTGATCAAATGTGTAAATTCCCTGGAATGGTGACTGGCATGTAGGTAGGAGCTTAGTCAATGGTAACTGTTATTCAATATGAAGACATTAAAATAACAACTTCAAGCGATGCATCATTGATGTGGAATGAAAGTGTAGACTAAAAACAAATTTGAGCGACGCATTATTGGTGTAATAAAAAAACAGCATGACTAGATTTGAACAAAATGACACAGATCCCCAGTGAGAGCACAGAGCTAGAAACCAAAGAACTGTCTTCACAAATATGCAATGTGATGTAGGCATTTGCCCTTTTCTTGACACATATGAAAGATGACTGAATAGTAGGATTTTCTAATACCATAAACACTGTTTGGTTTGATGATTCATGTTTTTATGTTCCTGGAAAACTAATACTGTGCTTGGTTTTTAGTTTATTTGGGGTTTAATATAGATGTACTTCTCCGTATATGCAGGATACAGCTTCCAAATTTCCTTCAAGCCTCAACTCTAGTAACAGCTTGACATAGAATACCTTTACTTTATTAAGATAAACTTCTGGAGCATATACGGATTAATTCAGTGAACTTAACCTTTCATATTCACGCCATTATGCCTGACATGGATACATTGCCATGATGTTAAGGAAGGGATGTAACAGCACAAGAGATCCAGCTTCCCAGAACTGTGTTCTATTGCTACCATCAGACAGAGCAAAGGAGTCCCACAGGGGAATTTATGAGCTGATCCAAACAATGACCAGTCTTCCCAGCTGGGTTGAGGGCTCTCAGCTGGGTGTGGTTTCTGGAAATAGCCTCCTGGACTGCAGCCATATTTTCTCAGCATGTGCTACCTCTGGGAGGTTTGCTTTCTTATGTTGAAGGTGGTGTTCTTTGTGATGGGGCTGGCGATATTATTGAGGTAATGACACCCCACCATTGTGTCATCAAAGCCACAATTCTGTGTGACCCTTTTGTTCCTGTAGCCAGTGACTTTGCAGAAAGGGCTGTGGCCATATCAGAACCTCACTTGCCTTTGAAATCCCTCTCTGTGCTGACATCAAAGGAGATGCAATGGTCAGGATAATGCTTTCCAAGCCTGCTGACTCTGTCCACTCCTCTCAGGCCTATGTGCAACATATTAGCAGATACAGCAGACGCAAGAGTCTAGTGGTTCCCAGACTTTGGGATTTCAAATATAATTTTCCCAACAAAGAACATTAACAAGAAACAAGTGTGATCTATTTGGTTGATGCAAAACTAACTGCAGTTTTTTATGGCATGAGAACTTTGTGAAGCATACACAAGTATCAATAGCCAAATCTATCAATCAGAGGAAAGAATATCAGAGATTGAAAATCAACTTAATGAAATAAAGCATGAAGACACATTAGAGAAAAAATAATGAAAACGAACAAACAAAGCCTCCAAGAAATAAGGGACTATGTGAAAAGACCAAACCTATGATGATTGGTGTACCTGAAAGTGAAAGGGAGAATGGAACCAAGTGGGAAAGCACACTTCAGGATATTATCCAGGAGAACTTCTCCAACCTAGCAAGACAGGCCAACTTTCAAATTCAGGAAATACAGAGAATACCACAAAGATTCTCCTCGAGAAGAGCAACCCAAGACACATAATCCTCAGATTCACCCAGGTGGAAATGATGGAAAAAAAAATGTTAAGGGCAGCCAGAGAGAAAAGTTGGATTACCCACAAAGGGAAGCCAATCAGATTAACAGCAGATTTCTCTACAGAAATCCTACAAGCCAGAAGAGAGTGGGGGCTAATATTCAGCCCTCTTAAAGAAAATAATATTCAACCCAGAATTTCATATCCAGCCATACTGAGCTTCATAAGTAAAGAAGAAATACAATCATTTACAGACAAGCAAATATTGTGGGATTTTGTCACCACGAAACCTGCCTTACAAGAGCTCCTGAATGAAGGACTAAATATAGAAAGGAAAAACCAGTACCAGGTACTGCAAAAACATACCAAAATGTAAAGACCATCAACACTATGAAGAAACTGCATCAGCCAATGGGCAAAATAACCAGCTAGCATCATAATGACAGGATCAAATTCATACATAACAATATTAGCCCTAAATGTAAACAGGCTAAAGGCTCCAATTAAAAGCCATGGACTGGCAAATTGGATAAAGAGTCAAGAACCATTGGTGTGCTTTATTCAGGAGACCCATCACGCTTGCAAAGACACACATAGGCTCAAGATAAAGGGATGAAGGAAGATTTGCGAAGCAGATGGAAAGCAAAAAAAAGCAGGGGTTGTAATCCTAGTCTCTGATAAAACAGACTTTAAACCAGGAAAGATCAAAAAGGACAAAGAAGGGCATTACATAATGGTAAAGGGGATCAACGCAACAAGAAGAGCTAACTATTCTAAATATATATGCACCTAATACAGGAGCACCCAGATTCATAAATCAAGTTCTTAGAGACCTACAAAGAGATTTAGACTCTCACACAATAAGAGTGGGAATCTTTTACACCTAACTATCAATATTAGACAGATCAAGACAGAAAATTAACAAGGATATTCAAGACTTGAACTCAGCTCAGGACCAAGCAGACCTAATAGACATCTAAATAACTCTGCACCCCAAATCAACCCAATATACATTCTTATCAGTTCTACATCATACTTCTTCTAAAATTGATCATATAATTGGAAGTAAAACACTTCTCAGCAGATGCAAAAGAACAGAAATCATAACAAACATTCTCTCAGACAACAGTGCAATCAAATTAGAACTCAGGATTCAGAAACTCTCTAAAAACCACACAACTACATTGTAAACTGAACAACCTGCCCCTGAATGACTACTGAGTAAATAATGAAATTAAGGTAGAAATAAAGAAGTTCTATGAAACTAATGAGAACAAAGAGGTAATGTACCAAAATCTCTGGGACACAACTAAAACACTGGACCACAGCTAAAACAGTGTTTAGAGGGAAATGTATAGCACTAAATGCCCACAGAAGAAAGCAGGAAAGATCTAAATTCGACACCTGAACATCACAATTAGAAAAAACTAGAGAAGCATGAGCAAACAAATTCAAAAGCTAGCAGAAGACAAAAAATAACCAAGATCAGAGCTAAACTGTAGGAGATAGAGACACAAAACTCTCTTCAAAAAATCAGTGATTCCAGGAGCTGATTTTTTGAAAAGCTTAACAAAATGGACAGACAGCTAGCCAGACTAATAATGAAGAAAAGATAGAATAATCAAATAGAAACAGTAAAAATTGATAAAGGAAATATCATCACTGTTCACACAGAAATGCCAGCTACCATCAGAGAATACTACAAATACCTCTATGCAAATAAACTAGAAAATATAGAAGAAATGGATAAATTCCTGGACACACATGCTTCGCAAGACAAAACCAGGAAGAAGTTGAATATCCGAATAGACCAATAACAAGTTCTGAAATTGAGGCACTAATTAACAGCTACCAACCAAAAAAAGCCAAGGACCAGACAGATTCACAAACAAATTCTACCAGAGGTACAAAAAGGAGCTGGTACCATTCTTTCTAAAACTATTCCAAACAATACAAAAAAAGACACTCCTCCCTAACTCATTTTATGAGGCCAGCATCATCCTGATAACAAAACCTGGCACAGACACAGCAAAAAAAGAAAATGTCAGCCCAATATCTTTGATGAACTTTGATGCAAAATTCCTCAATAAAATACTGGCAAACCAAATCCAGCAGCATATTAAAAAGCTAATCCACCATGATCAAGTTGACTTCATCCTTGGGATGCAAGGCTGGTTTAACATATACAAATCAATAAACATAATCCATCACATAAACTGAACCAGTGACAAAAACCACATGATTATCTCAATAGATGCCGAAAAGGCATTCAATAAAATGGTAAAAGCACTCAATAAACTAGGTATTGATGGAATGTATCTCAAAATAATAAGCGCTATTTATGACAAACCCACAGCCAATATCATACTGAATGGGCAAAAGCTGGAAGCATTCCCTTTGAAAACCAGCATAAGACAAGGATGCCCTCTCTCACCACTGCTTTTCAACATAGTATTGGAAGTTCTGGCCAGGGCAATTAGGCAAGAGAAATAAATAAAGGGTATCCAAATAGGAAGAGAGGAAGTCAAATTATCTCTGTTTGAGGATGACATGATTGTATATTTAGAAAATCCCTTTGTCTCTGCCCAAAATCTCCTTAAGCTGATAAGCAAGTTAAGCAAAGTCCAGGATACAAAATCAATGTGCAAAAATCACAAGCATTCCTGTACACCAATAACAGACAAACAGAGAGCCAAATCATGAGGGAACTGCCATTCACAGTTGCTACAAAGAGAATAAAATACCTAGGAATACAACTTACAAGGGATATGAAGGGCCTCTTCAAGGAGAACTACAAACCACTGCTCAAGGAAATAAGAGAAGACACACACAAATGGAAAAACATGCCATGCTCATGGATAGGAAGAATCAATATCATGAAAATGGCTATAAGGCCCAAAGTAATTCACAGATTCAGTGCTATCCTCATCAAGCTACCACTGACTTTCTTCATAGAATTGGAAAAAAAATACTTTAAATTTCATATGGAACCAAAAAAGAGCCTGCATAGCCAAGACAATCCTAAGCAAAAAGAACAAATCTGAAGGCTGACTTTAAGCTATACTACAAGGCTACCAGTAACCAAAACAGCATGGTACTGGTACAAAAACATATATAGACCAATGGAACAGAACAGAGGCCTCAGAAATAACACCACACATCTACAGCCATCTGACCTTTGACAAACCTGACAAAAACAAGCAATGGGGAAAGTGTTCCCTATATAATAAATGGTGTTGGAAAAACTGGCTAGCCATATACAAACAACTGAAACTGGACCTCTTCTTTACACCTTATACAAAAATTACCTCAAGTAGGATTAAAGATTTAAATGTAAGACCTAAAACCATAAAAACCCTAGGAAAAAAACCTAGGCAATACTATTCAGGACATAGGCATGGGCAAAGACTTCATGACTAAAACACCAAAAGCAATAGCAACGAAAGCCAAAATTGACAAATGAGATCTAATTAAACTAAAGAGCTTCTGCATAGCAAAAGAAACTATCATCAGAGTGAACAGGCAACTTACAGAATGGGAGAAAAATTTTGCAATCTATCCATCTGACAAAGGGCTAATGTCCAAAATCTACAAGGAACTTGAACAAATTTTCAAGAAAAAAACAACCCCATCAGAAAGTGGGCAAAGGATATGAACAGACACTTCTCGAAGACATTTATGAGGCCAAAAAATGTATGAAACAAAGTTCATCATCACTGATCATTAGAGAAATGCAAACCAAAACCACAATGAGATATCATCTCATGCCAGTTAGAATGGCAATCATTAAAAATTCAGGAAATAATAGATGCTGGAGAGGATGTGGAGAAATAGGAACATTTTACAGTGTGGTGGGAGTGTAAATTAGTTCAACCCTGTTGTGGAATACAGTGTGGTGATTCCTCAAGGACCTAGAAATAGAAATTCCATTTGACCCAGCAATCCCATTCCTGGGTATATGCCCAAAGAATTATAAATCATTCTATTATAAAGATACATGCACATGTATGTTTATTACAGCACTATTCACAATAGCAAAGACTTGGAACCAACCCAAATGCCCATCAATGGTAGACTGGATAAAGAAAATGTGGCACATATACACAATGGAATACTATGCAACCATAAAAATAATGATTTCATGTCCTTTGCAGCGACATGGATGGAGCAGGAAACCATCATTCTCAGCAAACTAACACAGGAACAGAAAACTCAACACCTCATGTTCTCACTTATAAGTGGGAGTTGAACAATGAGAACATATGGGCACAGGGAGGGGAACATCACACACTGGGGCCTGTCAGGGTGTGGGGGGCAAGGGGAGGGATAGCATTAGGAGAAATACCTAATGTAGATGGCGGGTTGATGGGTGCAGCAAACCACCATGGCACATGTATACCTATGTAACAAACCTGCATGTGCTGCACATGTATCCCAGAACTTAAAGTATACTAAAACAAAAAAATTTTTTTTTAATTAATAAGAAGTAATTGCAGTTTTTGCAATTACTTTTAATGGCAGTTACTTTTGCACCAACCAATACTACCAGGAAACAATGAAGTTTAGCCTTCAGAGTCAAACTGTCTAGGTTTATTTTCCAGCACTGCCACAAATAGTTATGAGACCTTGAAAAAGATTCTTAACCACTCTGTGCCTCATTTTTAGTCTCTTTTAAATGAGGATACCAGTGGTACTCATCTCTAAAGCTTCTTGTGCAATTTACAGATAAATTACCTGCTAAATGCAGAAAAGCACTAAGCACAGTGCCTGGCACATGCTACTCATTCAATCACTGTAGCTTGTTATTGTCTTACTTGTTACAATTTCATAAAGGAAAGATTATTTTAACGTCAAAAAAGTAGAAAGTATCTTAGAGTAAGGGGCAATTCTTCCCAGGAAAACACAGTTCGCAAAATAAATATATAGGTATAATATATATTATACATATAAGCAAAAAATGATGACTTAAAATTTCGTTTTATAAGTTTCCTTGAGGTCTGTTGGCATTGTTACGTGAAGTGAAAGTCAAATTCAGATCAGTCTTGTACTTCGTGATTTAAATAGACATTGTTGAAAATACAGTTTCTCTTATGCTTACTTTGAAAAGTGAAAGTAACACAGTACTAATATACCCAATTCAAACTATTTGGAGCTAATTATGAGAAGTTAAATATTAATCGCTTCCAAGGATGATAGTTGGCAGGTTTCAACTTCAGGCAGGTAGTAGGGAGGAGCCTTTGGGCAATCCTCACTCAGAGCCTCCATCCCAGGCCCCAGTCCACAGGTAGGTTGCCATGTATCTCTGCTACAGACCTGTGACTGCTGCCCTAATACATGACCAGACATGTCTGACTCTAGAAAACCTTGAGTTATGGTGTTTTTGTTATCCTTTCCTTGTCCATCACCTTATTCCTGTCCACCATTTGCAAAAAGAGTGGCGTAAGAATGGAAACATCACTGTATGTTCTGAGTAATTTTCATACATTGGAAAATCTATACTTGGGCTTATGTTACTGTATTTTAATTTTCCCTACATGAAGGAGATAAAGGGTACAGCAGTGTAGATTCCTGTCTGACTTTGAAACATGTTTCATCCCTTATAGCAAGAAAATAAGTTAGCTGACCTCTCAGGGTCTCTCTCAGCACCAGTAATCAATACCAAATGTCATAGTATTAGCTGACAACAATTATATTGGAAAGATCTAGAAGAACAATTGATAGTATACCAAAAATTAGAACTTCAGAGACCTACACCTGAAAAATGTATTGAAATAATTGATGATTACAACAATAACAGTAGTTATCATCATTACCATTATCCCATTGTACTTAACATGAAAAAGTAACATTTTAGTTAGGATGCCAGCTGAGAACCCAATTCACCAGAAGGTTCAAATGAAGACACTTTTTATCTAGGTGTAGGTTGGGTTAGGGAATAAGCAAAGGATATGAAGGTATCCACAGATTAGCAAGAGTAGGAAGTTTAAGAGTGCAAGGGAAGAAAATAGTGCTCCCAGAGCTCACTGAGGGAAGGCTGAAGCCATGGAGCAGGGGCTAATTGTTGAGAGCCTTAGCTAGGGAGATACCCAGCTGTGCTCAGAAAAGCAGTGCTGAAATAATGAAGGAGGAGGAAGAAATACCTCAGTAGAGCTCTCTGTTTTCTCCCGCCTGCAGTCCTAGTGAGTGAACTCAAGTTCATTCAACTAGAGTTCCTAATGAGGAATCATCTAATCTACTCATCAGAAAGACTCTATGTGGTAAGTACTAGTATTAGCTTTATTTTACAGGCATGAAAAACAAACTTACAGATGTTAAGCTCATTGACCCGTCTGCCTGCAAGTAGTGAAGCCAGGAATTGTGCACTCTGATAATTTGATTTCACTAGGTAGTTAAGAAAGAAGAGCAAATAAAGTTTGAGATGTGTGTTAGTCTATTTTCACACTGTTGTAAAGAACACCCCTGAGACTGTAATTTATAAAGGAAAGAGGTTTAATTGACTCTCAGTTCCACATGGCTGGGGAGGCCTCCGGAAAGTTACAGCATGGCAGAAGGCGAAGGGAAAGCAAGGCATCTTCTTCACAGGGTGGCCGAAGAGAGAAGAGAAAGCAAAGGGGGAAGAGCCCCTTATAAAACCATCAAATCCCATG
Organism: Cebus imitator; assembly: GCF_001604975.1. Lineage (NCBI taxonomy): Eukaryota > Metazoa > Chordata > Mammalia > Primates > Cebidae > Cebus > Cebus imitator. The sequence goes on along the minus strand of NW_016107733.1, from coordinate 872,079 downwards.
AGAACTCACTATCAGGAGAACAGCACGGAGGAAAGTGCCCCATGATTCAGTCACCTCCCTCCCTCATGGGGACTACAGTTCGAGATGAGATTTGAGTGTGGACACAGAACCAAACTATATCAACATGTTATATTAGATCAAGGTGTCAGCAAAACATAATCCTTGGGGCTAAATCCAACTCACCACCCGTTTTGGTAAATCAGGTGTTACTGGAACATAGCCATGCCCATTTGGATTACATTTTGTCTCTAGCTGCTTTCACATTAAGGCAGAATTGAGTAGCTGCCACAGTAAACAAATGTTCCACAAAGCCTAAAATATTTACTATTTGGCCTTTTACAGAAAATATTTGGTGACTCCTTCATTAGATAGAAGTAAAGATTTTACCTGGAGCCTCTCCCTGACTTCTAAGCTTCTTACTATCATCCTATAAGATACTCAGAATGAACTCCCTCCATTTCAGACACAGCACATGCCTGCCTGATGCATTTCAGGCAAAGGAAGGCACAGGCATGGCACCAACTACAGATTAATGCAGCTGATTAGAAATAAATGATTAATTTCAATTATGAAAATAATTTTTATTATACAAATTTTGGAAGATATTAAAAGGATGAGATATAAGATTAAAATTATGCTGCCCAACAATATTTTAATTATAGATAAACACATATCATTTTTACATTTCACAAAAATGAGTTTATACTATGCGTACTGCTATTGTAACCTATCTATTGAACTGTATTTTCACCTAAATGTTCCACAATATATTTTTCTTCAGGGTTATTTTAATGGTGATTGAAGTAATAATTCAATTAAAATAATTATTATTTATTTAAATAAAGTTAGTCCTACCCAAAATGTTTTGAACACCTTCCATGTACCAGGCACTTTCCTAAGTGCTGGAGATGAAACAGTGAACAAGAGAGAGATCGTATCTGCCTTCAGAGAGCCTTTATTCTAGAAGGGAAAACATAGAATTACAGAAAAATAAAGCAATTCATCAAACTGTGATCAGTGTTATAACAGAAAGAAATAAATAATAGAGAAAAATTATGCAGAGGTGTTTCATATACAAGGTCTGTCTGTGAGGAAGGTTTGTTAGCTGAGACCAAAAATGATGAGAAGGAGCCAGTTATGCAAGGAATGAAGGAAGAGCAATCCATGCAGAGGCACCATCAGATGCAAAGACCCTGAAGATTCAAAGGAAGCTTATTGAAGGAATAAATCGAGGATCAGTGTGGCTCAGGTTGGATGACTGCTGAAAAGAATAGCACTAAATGAAGTCAAAGATAGATAGAGTATAAACACCTAGAATATGCAATGACATAGTACTCAGCAATAAAAAGGAATAAATTCCTGATACAGGCAATAACATGGATGAAATCCTGAAATCATTATGCTGAGTAAAAATAGCCAGGCACAAAAGAGAAGACATGGTGTGCTTTCATTTATATGAAATTCTAGAACAGGCAAAACTTATCTATGGTGATAGAAATTATAACAATAGTTGTCCCATAATTAGGGAGTAGAGCAGGGATTAACTAAGAAGGGACATGAAGTTATTTTGGGGGGTACTGGAACTGTTTTATATGATGTAGGAGTATTTGTTACATGGGGGTGAATACATTTGCCAAGACTCATCAAATTATACACTCATTATCTGTGCATTTCACTGTGTGTAAATTATACTCTAATATAAAATTTTTTTAAAAAAGGATGCGTGCGCACACACACACACACACACACACACACAACCACACACACATATTTAGGCTGGGGCCATTTCTTGAAGAGACTTTGAATTCATGGCCTGAGTGCAGATTTTATTTTCAGGGAAATGGGAGGCCCCAGAAGCTTTTAATGAGTGGAATGATGTGAACTGATTTATAGTTTAAGATTTATATTGCTGCTGTGCAGAGAATGTATTAGAGGATAAGGAATGTGAAAGCCCCAAAACCAGTTAGGATCTATTGCAGTAGTTCAGGTAAGAAATGATGGTGACCTTTAGGACTAAGGAGGAGGCAGTGGGCTAGATCGAGCCTATATCCAAAATCTGCCTCTTACTAAGTGACAGTTGTTCTGTTTTCTTTTTGTGCTATTTTCATTACAAGCCATGGTACAAAGAACATCCTAATACATCAACATTTGAGCACATCTAATAGTTATATTCTTGGCTTAAATAAACCTTTGAAGCAGAACTACCAGAATAAAGGGATTAAGCATTTTATTTAGATACATATTATTGAATTATCCAAAAATCAGCAAGAGGAGCATAAGTGCTCATGTTTCTAAATCTCCACTGAAACTGGCCATTCTTAATAATAATATGATGGCAACACTAATTTTCTTTGTTGAGCTGAAGAATAGCCTCTTGGTGTTATTACAAATTACCATTTTATTACTACAGAATTGGAATATTTTTATATTATTTAGACATCTGCATTTAATTTTGATTTATCCATCCTTTTTTGAAAAGTGGTTGTTTTTTAGTAACTCTTGATTCTATAATATTGTTTAAGATTTAATCTAAACAATAATAGACTGGATAAAGAAGATGTGGTACATATGCACCATGGAATACTATGCAGCCATAATAAAGAACAAGATCATGTCTTTTGCAGGGATGTGGATGGAGCTGGAGGCCATTATCCTTAGCAAACTAACACAGGAACAGAAAACCAAATACTGCATATTCTTACTTATAAGTGATAGCCAAATGATGAGAACACATGGACACATAGAAAAGAACACCACCATTTGGGTCTATAGGAGGGTGAAGGGTAGCATAAGAGAGAGAGAGAGAAAAAAGAAACTCATGACTACTAGGCTTAATACCTAGGTGATGAAATAATCAGTACAAAATACCCCCAAGACGTAATTTTACCTGTGTAACAAACCTGCACATGTACCCCTGAACTTAAGATAAAAGTTTAAATAAACACAATTTTTTAAAAAGTAGGTCTCCATTCCTAAGCCTCATAATGGATTTTATGAATTTCTTCCAACAACAACAAAAAACGTGAATTATACATCATAGATGCATCAGATAGCCAGGCCAGGTTCCACTCCCTCACGTGAGAGTTCTTTTGGCATACCATCCTGGGTCAGCCAGTTGAGTTCCCAGTGAGTCAAAATCTTCTAGCTGAGTCAGCATCCTTCCCACAACATCTGTGGTAAATATTTCCTGTTTCTCATTCTCATTATTACACTGAGATAGCACCTAAGAGGTCAGATGGTAACATTGCATGAGAAGATTCCAGAAGGTCTTTGTCTGTTCTCTGTTTTCTATGCGAAATGGAGTTTGTTTGAATGGTTGAACCCTTTAAGCCCACTCCTTCAGAAGCAATGTTTGTCAGCATTTGCTTCTCTGCAGTTGTAATTACAATGTAGGAACTGAACTGGAATCTGGTTTTCTCTTCTGTTCCCCAATGTTTTGTTCTTCAAATTCTTTTCTTTTCAATATTTATACATTCTTATTGGGCAAAGCTGTCAATGTAGATTCAGTGTTCATTCATGTCTGTGTACTAACAACACACAGATTTATAGTAAAATTATTTGTGTCAAGCCTATTGTATTTTCGACCTGATTTTTATTAAAATAAAAATGCATGGATGTTTAATAACTCCTTGAAGACCAAGGATTTCTGATCTTTTATAGAAGGCTCCCAGTATAGTATTCACCTTTGCTCTCTATTCCCCTGGCAAGCGTCCCATCTTGTTCTTACTAATATTTAGTAAATGTCTTGAGTAGCCATCATTTTCAGTAGAGGAATTAAATTATTTTATTTATTTATTTGAGATGGAGTTTTGCTCTTCTTGCTCAAGCTGGAATGCAATGGCACGATCTCAGCTCACTGCACCCTCCCCTTCCTGGGTCTAAGTAATTCTTCTGCTTCAGCCTCCCAAGTAGCTGGGATTACAGGCATGCGCTATGCTTAGCTGATTTTTTTGTATTTTTAGTAGAAATGGGGTTTCGCCATATTAGCCAGGCTTGTCTCAAACTCCTGACCTCAGGTGATCCACCTGCCTTGGCCTCACGAAGTGCTGGGATTTTAGGTGTGAGCCACCACGCCCAGCCAGGATTAAATTCTTATGGACTAATATTTCTATTTGGAAGCTTGTTGGTTTTTTTTTCCCCTTCCAAGATTCTTTTTTTTTTCAAAGTGGTTTCAGAATCTTCCCACTGTTTTCCACAACAATTTAACTTCATTAAACTGGTTATTCAGATTCCCGGCACACACAGTACAGGTAATGGCTGCACCACCAACTGGTAATTGTTATTGTTATAATTTATGACTCTGGAGACAAAGTTTCTTAAGGACCAAGAGCATTTCTTGTTTATCTTCAGATGCCTTCAATTCATCTTTTTTGGCAAGTGCAGTGCCTGCCACATGATGGACACTAAGTGTATGTTTGTGGATAGGACCTAATGAAAGAATGAAAAAATGATGAATGAATGGTGAATTAAAGAAATAAAAATACAGTCTGGGGCTCTGGAATTCTCTATGGAGGGACCCCAAGTTTATTCTCTTCTTAGCACCATGTTATAACCAGTTACACCCTCAGAACACTGAAAAGCTTAAATATCCAGATAATATTCCACATAAATTGTTATCAAGTACCTTCAAATAGAATAAGCTCACTTATAATAAGAATTTTGTTAGAAGTGTGAAATCCTGGATATTTTAATCCTATGTTTAGTATGACATTGTGCAAGAAATTTAATGCTGCACCCACATCATCCATCTATAAAACTCTTAACTCATAGTTAAGACTACAAAAAAAAGAATGGAAGTTTTTCTGAGATTGCTTTGAAACTGCTAAATTTGTACAATAAAATCATAAAAATGTTCATCAACAACCATAACCATCATTAAAAATCAGAGAATATCTTTAAATTTCTTTACAAAACATATATTTAGATATGAAGAACATGAAGAAAAAGACATGATGCTAATCACTTAACAAAGTATGTATAGAAAACAAGTTTTGCTAAAAAAAACATTTATATGATAATATATTATTATTATTATTATTTCCGAGCCATGGAAAAGTTCCTTACTGTAACCTAAAGTTTGATAAACCTAGCATGAATGGGATGGGACACCAGGAATGATAACAAACATTGCCTATTTCCTAGAAATAAAATTTGGATTCTGGCAAAAGCACTCTTTAAGTCTCAGGTATAATTCCAGAACCAGGAACTAGATGATATGCAAAGATCCTCTGGATGGTATGGGCTAGTTATTTTGTAGTATTACAATAATACTACAGCCTCTCATGCTCTTTCTCTTAGTATTGATACTCCCTTCTAGAAGAGAAAATGACATAAAGAATAAGTCCCTAATTGTATTAGTTAGGGTTCCCTAGAGGGACAGATAGGATAGATATATACATATAAAGGGGGTTTGTTAATTATTAACTTACAGGACCGCCAAGTCCCACAATAGGCTATCTGCAAGCTTGACCAAGGAGAGCCAGTCTGAGTCTCAAAACTGAAGAACGTGGAGTTGGACTTTTGAGGACAGGAATCATCCAGCATGAGAGAAAGATATAGTTTGGGAGGCTAGGCCAGTCTTGCCTTTTCACATTTTTCTGCCTGCTTTGTATTTGAGGAAAGCTGATTAGATGGTGCCCACCAGATTAAGGGTGGGTCTGCCTTCCCAGCACACTGACTCCAATGTTAATTTCTTTCGGCAACACCTACACAGACACATCAGGATTAATACTTTGTATCCCTCAATCCAATCAAGTTGACACTCAGTATTAACCATCACACTAATCTAATTAAAATCATTTGAACAATGCTTGTAAAACTGTAGGTCATATTATAGTGGATCATAACATTAACTGAATGGGACACAATCAGCACTCCTTTTGAAGTAAAATAAAATAGAAAAATGAAAAAAACATAATGCATTACATGAAATAATGCCAAGTGTTATTTTGTGACAATGTTCTATAAGTTGTGTGTTTTTATGTAGATCTGTATAAAATGTATTTTTTTGTTTTTGAATGTGGGTTGTGTCCCCAAAACTTTGAGGGTCCCTGAATCATGAGTCCAGGGCAGATTTGTTTTAAGATCTGAAATAGTAAAAATGGAGAGCTGCAGCTCATATTGAGTCACCAGGCCATTTCTGAAAATGCTGTGCTGGCAAAACATGCAAGCTGCAAAGTGAGTTCCCATCAGCTACACAGGAGCAGTACCAGCTGCCCCCAAATGCAAGAAGCATGGAGAATTTGGCCCAGTCTTCAAGACAACAGCAGCAGGTGGCCCTGTTGGGAAACTCATTCTTACCATTCCAGGTTGAATCGCCCAAGCCTTACATTTACACTGAGAGAGCAAATGACAGAGGATAGGGACAAAACATGTGAAAGTTTAAAGAGAGCTTGGAGACCACACAGCCCACTCCCACATTTTATATCCTAGCCAACAAGAGGGTGTGAAAACCTCCTAGTGTCCAGAGATGGCTTGAGAGCTTCTCTCCCTTTCCCCTACTTCCCCTTCTCTTCTAGATAATCCTGCCTGACATGTGGAATTTAATGGGATAAAAGTTATGTTGGCATCCTCAATATTGTGACTTCTCCACTTTACATAAAGCTAATCAGCATGAGGTCTTTCCCAAACTGAAACTTGCCCGTGATTACCAAATGATGTACAGTTGTTTGCAATATAGATAATGTTCCAATAGGGACCTCACTAAATATCCTCTAAAAACTCCTATTATCCAAGACCTCTGGCTGAACTTCAAATCTCTGTTAAGGAGTGAAAAGAACGGTGCTGTACTTGCTAACTGCCAACCCCTCCGCCTTCCCAAGTTCGACTCCAAATTTTAGAAATGTTAGGTGAATTATCCTATTTACCTTGTAAAAAAAAATTTAGACAAAGCAAAGCATCAATTCCTACAAGAGTGTAATTAATTAAAGCTAATTGTGTTGATTGAATTTAACACTCAATTCTGGAGTGCCTACAGAAGGAGCAGGGTGACCATGTATTATTAACTTCTTAGTAGCTTTTGGCTTTCATTATAACAGTTGTGTTCCTGTGTTGGTCAGTAGTATCTTCAGGGTTATAAAATAAAAAAAAAAAGAAGTCTGAACAACTGATTGGCAAATTTCCCAAACTTAGGTCAGCCTCGAATATATGAGAAATGGTGCTACATGGAGGGCAAATGCAAAAAAGAAAATCAGTTTGATTTTCCAAAATCTATGCTGGTTTGGCTGGCTGCTGGCTGAACTTCTGCAGCAGAGAAGGACAGTGGTCAGTGTGCAGTTCCAGAAATCAATACCAAAGATGCTATGGTGTGATAGTACTACACAGTCTATTTAGATTTTCTGTGGAGGTTATGCTGATCTAAGAGTTTTTCTGCTTGTCACTGATTTTCCTTACAGTTCAGGGCAATACGAACAGACGCCAATTGCAAAATTATGTTTGAAAAAGGGAAGATTGAAAATCCACAATGACCAATATTTATCAAATATTATGTGACTACAAAAGTACTAAGACTTTCTAAAAACCAGACATACAAGAACTTATACAGCTCAATGAAGTCATCTGTAATGCTGCAAATATCTGACTCTGATTTCCTTGTTTGGAATATAATTGGAACTCATTCCTTGACTCTAGAATTTTGTTATCTTGTATAAGTTTTTTAAACTCTCAGTGCCTCCATTTCCTCATCAATGAAATGGAGATTTTTTTCCCCCACAGAAATCTATCCTGGAATACAAATGCAGCATAATTGCAAAAATATTTTTAGGGATTAGGTAAAATAGCATATGGAAAGTTTCAAACATAGAAACTAGCATATAGTAGGAACTTTATACATGGAAGATGTAATTATGTTTTATGTACATATGGCTCCTTCCACAAAACATAAACCTTCACTCTCTGAAATATACTCAGAAGTAAAAAATGAAAGTAAAAATGTTATTCTGCCCATCCCTCAACCTTGCCCCATTCTGTCCATTCTCTACACTACAACTAGCTTTGCAGAGGTTGGGGACTGGGGATTGTCTGCCTAATTTCTCTGCTTAAAGACAGTGTGGCGATTCCTCAAGGACCTAGTAATAGAAATTCCATTTGACCCAGCAATCCCATTACTGGGTATATATCCAAAGGATTACAAATCGCTCTACTATAAGGACACGTAGACTCGAATGTTCATTGCAGCACTGTTTACAATAGCAAAGACCTGGAACCAACCCAAATGCCCATCGACGATAGACTGGATAGGGAAAATGTGGCACATATACACCATGGAATATTATGCA
>NW_016107733.1:818413-861533 GCF_001604975.1 Cebus imitator | reverse complement strand
CAAAAAAAAAAAAAGAAAAAAAAACCCATCAGATCTCATGAGAACTCACTCACTCTCACAAGAACAGGATGAGGGTAACTGCCTCTGTGATTAAATTATCTCCCACTGGATCCCTCCCACTATGCATGGGGATTATGGGGACTACAATTCAAGATGAGATTTGGTTGGGAACGTAGAGCCAAACTATATAAACATTGATGCTTCGTACCATGCCACAGTAGTGATAGGAAGACAGATGGGAATAGAAAATTGGTGATTCTTCTATAGTCTTTCATTATTCCAGGAGTTCTGTTGGAAATAAGGGAATATAGATACATTTCTATTTTATAATTTCCTACTTTTTTTGCAATGGGACTTGACTTAAAGGAGTTTGTCTCATTATTGTTATTCTTACTATAGATTTTAAAAAATAAAACCTCACCTTGTAAACTTAAATGAACTATAATTTGACTTATTTTTATCATTTTATTCTATCCCTGTGACTCTTATTTAACAGTCTCTTAAATGTGCATGCTTGTTTTTTCACTGGCAGATAGTAGATGGTATAACCTTTGTTTTATATATGCAGGAGGCAAAGGTTTCATTATGTTAAAGATTTGTGTTCGGTACCTTTCCCCAGTAATATATTTCAGAGAGAAAATCTGCATTCTTTATGAGTCTGGCCCTATAACTCCATAGATTTGAATTATCCTCAAGGTCTGGTTATGCATCAAAAGATCTCATTTTTTTTTCAGAGTATCATGCCTCAAATGAAAAGCTGCTAGGTTGTTCATGCACCATTCTTTGAGGAACAGCTTTTCACAGATGGAAGGGCATAAAAATGATGGGCCGTTATCTTGTAGCCTGAAACTTCACTCTCTGAACACATGAAATATTGATATTAAATCAAGCTGTACCTGGTTTCTCCCATATGAATCCTTCCAAGTTCTTGACCTCTGTTCTGTTCCTGTTTCATTTTAGGCAGAATTCCAGTGGCAGAGTGGGGATTGGCGGGTGGTGGGGAGAGGGCTGCAAGATATGTGGACATCAGTAAAAGACAAATTGAAACTGGACTAGCTTGTGTGTGTATTTTAATAAATTCAGGGCTGGCAGAGAACAGTAAAAATAAGTGTTATGACAATAGGGTCAGACAGATAAACATTCACTCAATGTTAATTTTTCACTCATTTTGAAAGATATCACTAAAAGCTGACACATAGGACTTCAAGTATTCATAAGCAACAACTTGTAAGAGAAAAGTTCTATAAAAATTCTAATTAGACAGAAAATTGGTTAAATTATTCTTGCTGCTATAAAAAAAACAAATTCAAAGCTTATAATGGCTCACTTCTCACTCATGTACAGATGAAATGAGTATTCCTGATTTACTGGGGTTCCCCTGTGAACACTGATTCAGAGGTGTGGGTTCTGTCTATCTTGAAGCTTCACGAGCTTTAACAGCTTTCAAGGTTGCCATGCTCCTCTTTGTTAATCCATGTGAAGAAAAGGTGCACAGAGAAACAGTAATGTGAAGTTTTTATTCACCTGGCCCAGAAATGCTATATATGACTTCGACTCACATTCCTTTGGCTAGAACTCAGTTACCTGGCTACATCCAATGTAAAAAAGTCTGGGAAATGTCTGGCTTTTTATGGCAAGAAGAAAAGCTCTTGCCGATAATCTGGAAGTCTGCCTCAGCTAGCATACTTTCCACAAGAGCATTTTCGAAAATTTTATTCAGAGGTAATGTGACAAGATTATAAAATAGGTGAGTTATAGGATAAAGAGTCATTTCCATAAAAGGAAAACAAAGCAAAACCAAACCAAAAGACAGCTCTTAGTTTAAATAGATCCTGAGGATACAGTCTGTACTTTCAGTTCTTGTAATTATCTTACCATTCTGTTTGGAAGCAATACAGTAGAAGGGAGCCATATACACTTGGAAAGTCCCTAGATGAATTCCTCAAACACCTGATCTTTACTTTCCTCATGTGTACAATGAGATAACAGTAGTGTCTGGACCTCCATTGTTTCTATGTACAAATGTGATGGCTGCTGATGCTAAATTAAATACAGCCTATAGCTGCCTCCTCACATATTTTAAGTTCAGCCTAAAGATGGCTTCATACCTAAACCTAACTGGATATATAAACTATAACTGGATGTGTAAACAGACTGTAACCTACACTTGTAACAAGTAGGTGAGTAACAATTTGTTAGTTGTTCTTTGCTCAATCAAACCCTGTTAAATTCAATTTGTTTAAAGTTTTTCTTTTAACACTGGTAAAAGACCCCACATCCCACGTAGTGTTTTGTCTGTTGTAAAGATTCAATCATTATTAACTATCATCCTTACACTTTAGGACATTGCTCATTAGAGTTTCTCTCTTATTGCTGGTATCTTCAGTGTAACATATTCCTTCATTAGGCTTCCAATTTCCAATTCTACCACAAGTTTTGAATCTTCTAGCTTTTCTGTCAATCACTGGGGAACTCTATTTTTAGGGTGAAGAAGTCCTAATAAAACTAAGTTTGTGCCTTGATTCAAGTTTGCTTTTTACCCCCACTCCCTGGCCTTGGACATTCTTTTCATTTCTGTAAGAGGACAGAACTCAGGACATATAGATTAGTGCAAACCTAACAATGTTACCAAGCAAATAAATCAAACATCCTGTGACGCTATCATGCGTGTAAAACTTATGCCAAAGGCTTGTCAAATACTTTCTCACTTAAACCTTACAATAATTTTGAGGCTGATATATAACCCCCTTATATATATAAGGAAATTGAACTTCTGGGAATGTAAGTAATTTTCCAATTTCACACAGATAAGAAAGCAGAGACAGCAATCAAACTCAAATCTGTCAGCCTTCAAAGCCCAAACCATCATACTCTAGGAGATCTGCCTCTCATTGGCTACACTGAGTCTAGTCCAAACCTTAGTACTTAGTATTGGTAGAATAGATACAAAGTCACAGAGATACAGAAGGGAATCAAGAGGAAGGAAGTGAGATTTCCAGAGCATTAGTCATAAAAGCTTTTTGTACTGGTAACAGTTAACTACTGTTCCTTCTAGTGACTCCTGGAAAGGTAACAATTATTCCAAGTTTTTTAAGGACACTCATCCAATAGCAGACTACTTATACCCATCCTGGGGATAAATTGTGCACCTTTTGGAGATTAATACTTTTGAGACCTAAGGTATAATTTAGATGAAGAATTTACTAATTGGCTCTCAGGGGCCCATTCACCAACAGGAAACTATTTTATTTTCTAAACAAAATTCTATTTAATACAAGGTTTACATCTAGCTTTAAAACTTTATGTTTTAAAATCAATCTTGTATGTATTCTTTGAAGTATGATCGCAAAATAAGACTGACATTTTTGGGCTGAAATCCACTCAAAGTTTGCCATCTATCTCCCTTGAATTGATTCTTATCCAGAAGCTTCTCACTCTTCCTTGCTCTGTTACATTGGTTTGTCAGTTTTAAAAATCAGTTGGAAAATCAGAAAATGTCACTTATGTGAACCAATAATCAATATTTTTTTCTACACACATGGTTTTTGTGACTCAAGAATTAGGATTAATTTTCTTGAAGAAAAATAATTATGTGATGAAATAAATACAGATCTTCAGCTTTCCATTAGTTTGTGAGCATTCTGTTGAGCATGAATGAAATGAAGACATCTTAACACATTGAGCATAAAAAGGAAAATGAGAACATGTTTTGCTTCCTCACAGACGCAACGGTGGATAAAGTAATATATACACACAATATGAAACAAGAATATTAACTAAGGAGTAAATAACAAATTATAAATCCTCTTATAAGAAGCCATAAATCAACAAATGATAAACCCCTTCATAGGATGCTAGCTTAAGGTATTGCCCTTAGATGATGAATCTCTAGAAATAAATGATTTAACTGAAAATCGAATTTTCTTAATGTCATATTAAACAAAATAAAGAACAACATAATAACCTGCTTTAATATTTAGGATTCATAAGAATGAGTAACTATTAAGTAACAGGAAAAGATAAGAATTAATTCCATAAATACATATGTTAAGGAGGAGGAAAACCCATTAATGGGAATTATTCTCTTTCTGTATATTGCCATTTACAGGTGTTTTTAAAAATGTCTTTAATTTACTAGAAATGGGTAAAATATTATATAATTTCAGCTTCTGTATGCTTATTGTTCTTGAGTGAAAAAAAAAGACCTAACATTTGATTCCACTGCTCTCGTATGACTTTTCAGAAAAAAAAGGGGAGGTGTTTTTAAGAAATGACTCCCAAAGAAATACCAAGGGAATAATATAACATGGACCCCAGAAAAGCAGAACCATAAGGAAAATATTTTAGCCAGAAACTTTATGCTGTAATATTATAGTGTTGATAGTGTTGATTTCATTAGCCAATGTTGATAAGCATTCCAATTACAGATTTAAACCAAAATAGAAAATATAGATTACTCTTCATTTAGAATAAAATATTCCACCAAATGGATGAGAGAAAAACCTAGGCTTAAGTTATAAAGCAATCAGGATGGGCATAAAAAGAAAATGGAGATCAAGTACTTGTGAAGCATATGTACTCTTGTTCTGAACTCTTTCAAAATACAATAGCATTAAATTATTGACACTAAGTCAGTTTGTCTAGGTTCCAGTGGTCTTGATTCTGCAATTAATAATTGCCACTCTAAATCTAAAATGATCAGAAGCAGTATGTTGAAGATAACAGATTTTTGGACCTAGAGTCCATAAGCATCATCCACCACTCCCTGCTATGTCCCTTATCCCTGTGTGCTGCGCCCCAACATTGTGTGTGCTGGAGTGCTCTCCATCCTGCCTGCTGCTTCTTGTTGTCCATCATTCTGCTCTCAGGGTTCTGACAGGCTAACAACCCAGAGCTGTTGGCTGACTGCGGTAGGGTGAGTTTGGAAGATGGGTGGTCACACAGAGAGCTCAGGAGGTAAAAGCATGCTAGATGAAGCCTTTAAAAAAAGTCTTTAGAAAAGGCAGCTCATGCATTTCCAGAGTCATAAATTGTCACACTAGGCCAATGATCTCATTTTAGTGATATTTGTTATTGAAAGAAATATGGGTAACAACTTGTCTTAAAATCATTTCATGATGTCGTAGTAAACAATATCAAATCAGTCCAGGGCTCTGGCATTTTACATGGCTTTTAAACATTAGTAAACAAAAAAAGAGACCTCTTCATCCCCCTTTAGCAAAAAGGAGGTGGAAATGCAACATCAAATCATCATATCTATTTTTAAAAATGTATTTCCAACTTTTGCCATGAAGTACAGTACACAGTTTGCAAGGTTATTTTTATTTTGTATGCTGTAGTGCTCAACATTTTAATTGCCACTTCCTCAATAAAATTATTGGAAATCTTCCATCTTGCCATTAGCACTTGCAAAATAACTGTTAACAATATGTTATCCAGACACAGAAACTTTATAATTAATGTTGGAATAGCCTTCAAAGTCTAGTGACTAAAATATATCCTATAAAAATTACTGGACTTCATTCAATGCTGTTCTGCTGTTTTAAAGTTCAATAAATGTGTTGAGGGGGAGATATTTGGCAAACCAAGTTAGGCAGTCTGGCAGTGAGACCTGAGATGCTGGAGAGTTTGGTTTCTGTTGCGTGGTAAATGTACAAAAGGCCTCCAGAGTTTCAGTGCAACCCCTGAAAGGCTTAAGGAGAGCTGACCAAATGCAAGTCCCAGTGGGATTCTGAACAATCATTCGGGGCTATATTCCCACCTTGTCAGTTGATGAGGCTCTAGGGGCAGGTTCCATTTAAGCAATAAAACACAACAGGCCATGTATATATCTGGGTGATTATAGCATAACTTAGATTGTGTTATAAGTCATGAGGCTGAAGGCCAAGTGTCTTAACTTCATGAGAAGTACAATATTGGCCCTGAAACACATTGCCTGAAGTGTCTTATTGCTGTCAAGAAATGGAATTTCTACAGTACATTAAGAAAAGGAAAACACTTAGCACAGTGGATTTAAAATAAGCATGGCTATGACATCACTGACAGCTAATCAAAACTCTAATTGCAACCAGAGTTCTGAGGCTATTGTATAAAAGGTCTTAACAGACACAGGCACAAATACAGGGAAGAATAATGCTTATGCCTTATGCCATGAGAGGAACTTCAGTAGCACAGGAACCTGAAGCAAGAATGGAGTGGGCTGGCAGGCCAATCTCTTTAGCAGTAAGCTGATAATTTTTAAGTTAACTGACCTTGAGCCAGTAAACCAAGAAAAAGTGCTACAAACATTCCTTGAATATTTTTTCTGCTTCAGTTGCAATCTTCATATTCATAGAGTTAAATATTTCTTTAAATTATTAAGAGATGAGACATAATAAATGGAATATATATATCTCAAATTCAGATGCTGTAGAAGAGATGAAAGGTTATAATGAACTGAGAAGAATTTGGGGGTCACATGTTGGTCATGATCCATGCAAGGAATTTCCAGTGATATTAAGTTAAAGTTGTGCAAAAGGATTGAAGTCAGTATGTGGTCATAAGGACGCAGTTCAGATTTTACATCTGAATCTGCCTAACACCACAAAGTGGAACATACATTTCAAGGTCCAGTTAACAGCCTCAATAAATGTAGCCATGCCAAAGCACACACTGGGAAGGTTTGTTAAGAAGGTGCTGTGGGGAGGCACGTAACATCATAAATGAAAGCCAAAAAAAAAAAAAAAAAGGCTTGTCTCAGGAGTCAGAGGATTTGGGTTTAATGATTTTCTGGGTCACCATGGATAAGTACTTAATTTTTGTGGGCTTTAGTTTCCCTCAGGCTGGCTCCCCTGGATTCTGGTTACTGGTATTGCTTCCTCAGACCCAAACTGAAGCTACTCTGTGTCATGTCCTAAAAGTTCACTGACATTGCCATAAAGAGGGAAAATATAACTGGGAAATGCTGCCTTTGACAATTCATGGGCTAATACATATATATTTGGAAGCGAAAGTCATATAAGAACTTTACCTTCAGTTTATAGCCTTATAGATAAGCAATTACTAATGCATACTTACTAGTGACATCAAAGCAAGAAATTCTGCCTGTTCTTGTGGGAGAAAACAAGTAGGCGTTTGTTGCATCAAAGTCCACTCAAATTCTGGAGCAAAGGCCCCACAAGAACATGTGGCTCCCTTCTCAATATATTGAATATTTTTACCTACACTATATTTATCAGCCATGGTTATATGCATTTATATGTTATAACTGTAAACTACCTGTGATAAAATATTTCTCATAGTTTTGTATATTTCTAATAATATTTATTTACATAAGTTTGGTTCCATTGGAACAATAAAGATGTTAAATGAGTAACCAAATGACTAAAATTGGATCTAAATACAATTTTAATTTCTTAAAAATATTGTGCTTTTACATTTATATTTTTATGAACTAGAACAATTATTTAATTATGTCAATTATTTAAAAATGTCATATATCAGTATTTCAAAATTTAGCTTTGTTTAGATAACCCATGAAAGATCATTAAGAGTCCTGTTGGTCAAGTACCTAATGCATGCAGGGCTTAAACCTAGATGACAGGTTGATAGGTGCAGCAAACCACCATGGCATACGTATACCTATGTAACAAACTTGCATGTCCTATACATGTATCCCAGAACTTGAAGTAAAACAAAAAAATTAATTAAAAGAATTCTGTTGGTTTTAATGGCATCTGAAGTTTAATGTGCATGTTAGTCTAACTTGACATAAGCCATATGTCCAAATTTAGTTTTAATTAATGATCCTGTAATAGGTATTTAATAAATGAGATTCCTTATAATTATAACCTAAACATGTAATGATAGACAAAGACAAAGACAAAAAATATAATTAAGACAAACAGCTAGATTCTAATACTTATTCAACTAATGACTTAGGATATAAAATATTGTCATAATCTCTAAATTAGTCATCAAATAAATTTAATAAGAAATGTTCCACTAACACTACCATTAAGAGAGTGTTATATCTCATGAAAAATGAAATATTACACAGAAATACAAGCACTAGGGTCTAAGGACCAGCTAATAACACATCAGTCAGAGCCACTAAGAAATTATGTATATTCCTTTGTTGTTCACCAATGCAATAATTATGTACAAGGCTGCTTTCAAATGAGGCACTTATAATATTTCTAGTAATAGTGTAACATAGTTTCACCTTCAAAATGATCTGCCTAGGAACATACCATGGGCTGCCACAATGTGACTAATTCCCAATTATTTGAACTAGTGAATGTCCTGGATAAGTTAAGTCAACAAATAAACCCAGCTCTTTTATTTTAGACATTGCTTATAACATACTTGTTAGAAGCATTGCTGGGGTGTTCATGATATTTGGTTATAAGACCCAAAATATACATATTCTGCTCCAACAATCATCCCTCTGAAGAGGTACCTGGTGGGACACACACACACACACACACACACACACACACACACACACAAAATAGGCACAAAGAAAACAAAGCAGAGTGTTGTCGGATGTGGTGGGTAGGGGGTGTTGGTTTTTTATTGGCTTAGCACTGCCCAATCACCTCCAGTGCAAAGTGAAGATAAAGTAAGTTTGACTCTTTATTCAGCATAATCTAAACAAATAAATGGAGACTTTTGTTTATCCCCAAGCCCTTAATGACATTAGGCTCCTATCATCTTCTGGCTAGTCATATGGTACAGAAATCAAAGCAATGACTAACAAGTGCAGGTATACTTTGAGAGAGAGCAAGACAGCACTTGCCCTTCTTGCTGCACCAGCAGCAAGATGCAGGGTCACAGTAAAGAGTTCATGAATGCATGGGCATGAACAAATTGACCCTGACCACCAATCAGTCATCCTAGACTATGAACAATCAGCTTAGCAGCGCTTCCTTAATTGGGGGAGAACGTGGAAGAGGCTGAGCATAGAGGGATTAAAAAAGTAGGAGGATTCTCTCTCTGCTTCAGTTTCCTCTCTGACTAACAATCTATCAGTTCTGTATGTTTAATGAGATATGCTGGGAAATGGGAAAGAATTGCCAGATTTTTTTAAATGACACATTAGGTGAAGTCAAAAGAAAGTCTGCTTGCTAAGGGTGTTCCCAAGGAGTAACTTTAGGGAAGAAAACATTAGGAAGGTGCAAGTTGTAGGATAGGCAATAGAGATCTGGAAATTATGTGGAGGGTCACTGCATGGAAATCTGGGGCCTATAAAATGCTACAGGGATAAGCCGGCTGATGGCTCATAATTCACTGAAATCCCTTTCCACCACCAACCATATATACCATGTAGCATAGAGATAATGAGAATATGAGTCCACCCCACATGAAGGGGCAGGGGGACCATCTGCTCCACATATAGAACCTGTCTACTGTGTGATCATTAAAATGATGTAACTTACAGCTTCCTCTGGATGAGCAAAATAACTTTTTTTTTTAAAGAAAAGAAAAACGGCTAAAAATATGGGAATCAAATACCAAAGAAAAAAGGGAAAACAAGAGACTAAAAGAAACCACAAGAAATGAGTCAGACCTCGGTACTTAGGGTGATTGGTGGTACTGTGATAAATCGAATAGTTTCCCCTGAAAAATTCATTTCCACCCAGAACCTGTGAATGTGATAACGTTTGGAAATAGGGTCTTTGCAGAGGTAATCAAGTTATGATGAGGTCATACCAGATTAGGGTGAGCCCTATATTCAATATGACTGGTATCCTTATAAGAATAAGGAAATTTGAACACAGACAAAGAGATAAGATGGAAACATGAAGATGGAGGCAGAAACTGAATTATGCTGACATAAGCCAAGGAAAGCCAAGGACCATAGACAACTACCAGCACCTAGGGGGATGCAGAAATGGATCTCCCTCTGGGGTTTTCAGAGAAAGCAAGGCCTTGCTAATACCTGGATTTCGGACTGCTAGCCTTAAAAACTGTGAGAATAAACTTCTGTTGTTTTAAACTACCCAGCTTGTGGTAATTCATTATGACCCTAAGACACCAACACAGACACTAATGGTGCATTACTAGAACCTGTATGTTTGTTTCATTGCTTTTTCTTTACATGACAATTTGTTCCACTCACACATTCACACACACACACACACACACACACACACTAGCCCTTTGAATAGGAAAATAATAGAATTTATTCACTCTCAGAAATACATGCACTTGGAGTCTTTTCCTGCTAGTGGGAATTTATTGGTACCATATTCTCCCTCTGCTTTCTCTTCATTTCTTTTGTAATCATCATCATGCATTTGCAATACAGACTATAAGGATATGAGTACAATTTTTAATTGTGGAGCAGAATGTTTCTGCTATCACAGAAACATTCATGTTTCTCTATGCTATCAGGCTTACATGAAGATAAAATCTATAATTTAGTCTCATTAGGACTATTATCCCTTAAATGACCAAATTAACTTATCCAAGCCACAGTGAGGTCATGAAAATGATTACACAGATTATGTAGACAAATTGCATTATTTATCTTCTATATTGCTTTCCTTACACCATAATATATTTTGTATTCAAGAATTTGGATAAAATAGCCTTGCTTCTCTAAGTTACCATAATGCCTTTTTATGTGCTTAAAGAATTTTTTTCTCTACCTCATGGTACTGATTAAGAATTTCTTTGCTAAATTATCTTAATTTGCATCAAGGGATACATAAAAATGAATGGCACTAGGCTTTGTCTTATAAATGTATTCAGAAATAATGATGACCAGAACTATCCTGCTATGAGTTTTATCAATCACAGGAATATTGGCAAGGGTAGATTTATCATATAATGGGCCCAAGGGAACCCAACTTTTGGTTGCACTTACATGTTGCCAAGTATCCTGACTTGAGCTGAGGTTTTGGTCATAAGCCCAGTTCTCAGCATTCTTATCTCAGTCCCTATGTTTAGGTCCTGTATATAATGATAATCATGATAACAGTAATGAGAATGACAGCTAACATTCATTGAACACTTGCTATGTCTTAGGAACTGTGCTAAGAATTTTACCTATATTAACTCAATTAACCATCACAAAAATTCTATGATGTAAGTAAGTGCTATACTTAGGAAACAGATTTAGGGAGGAAACATAATTGTACCTGATAGGATCCATCCCAGCAGGGAACAGAGGGAACCTTCAAAAGAGGTGAACAAAGAATTAAATGAAGGGCTATTTACAAAATTGTGGGAATGGTTATGGGAAACCAGCAAGCAATGGTGAAGGGATAGCACCATTAGGAAGTCCTTACTGTCCCAATATGGAACATTGCAAGACCAGTCAACAGCAGCTAAAGCCTTTGAGACAAGGACACACCCATTGGCAAACTGACTTGGAAGGCAGGCATCTAGAAGAATAACTACCCTCTCCTCCTCTTTCCTCTCTCTCTTCTTCCTCTCTTGGACCAACTCAAACATCTCCCATTAGTTTAACCGAACTGTAAACCAGAGGTAAAGAGAACTTGGCAATGTAATCCCTAGAGGCCTTCCTCCAGGCTGCAGAGCAGGGTGGAGAAGAGTGGAGAACAGATATGGAGAGACAGATGTAGCCTAGTACAGTCATTTACTCAGGACATACAAAAGCATTTTGGTGGGTGAAAGCAAATGCAAATATGGGCAGGGATCGCATATTCAGCTACTATACTGTCTACAAGAAGGAAGAAAATTCTGATGAAGAACACAAGGGGTATTGCAAAGAACGGCGTTTCTCTCTTCTACCCTTGTAGAAACCCACCACAACCTTTCTGCTACAGCTGAACTAATATTTGCACAGAGCTTCTCTAATGCAGGCAGAGGGTTTCTACAGAAATGAGCGAGCATGCAGCCATACCCCACTAGAATGTAAGCTCCCTTATTATGGAGATTTTAATCAGCTCGTTCACTGCTATGTCCCTATAAATTGAGTCACTGAGATACAAGAACTGTCTTTTGGACCAAAAGATAACGAATTATCCATCTTCAAAATGAAACCACCAAGAGACAGAATATAATCAATGATATATTATGACTCTCTGCTTATCTGTCTTGTTTCCAGTGCCTCATTTCTTTGATCTTTATAGTTATAAAATGGTTCTACTCTTTAACTATTGAATTTTTTTTTAACAGGGAAAATCTATTGAGTGTGATGTGTCATGTTTTATGCTAAGAACTTTATGTACATTATCTTACTTGATTCTTATCACAGATCTTTCTGAGATAAGCACTATTATTACCCAATCTTATTGTTAAGTAAACTAAGACTGAGACCCAGGTATATCTGACTCCAAATACCAAATAAACTACTTATTTCGCACTGCCATCCTGATTCTGATTCTTAATATCATTGTTTAAAAGCAACAACTGAGCTGGTCATGATGGTTCATACCTGTAATCCCAGCACTTTGGGAGACCAAGGTGGGTGGATTGCTTGATCCCAGGAGTTCTAGACCAGCCTGGGCAACATGGAGAAACCTTGTCTCCGTAAAAATTAGCCGGGTGTGGTGGCATGCACCTGTAGTTCCCAGCTACTCAAGGGGGCTGAGGTGGGAGGATCCTTTGAGACCAGGAGGTAGAGACTGCAGTGAACCATGATTGTGCCACTGCACTCCAGCCTGGGTGACAGAGTGAGACTCTCTCAAAAATAAATAAATAAATAAATAAATAAATATATAAATATATAAATAAAGTACATAAACAAGTCAATAGAGTGTTATAACACATTATGAACTAGAACTTCAATATTATGAAATATATGGTTCTATAATATGTCTCTCATTATTCTAGAAAGTTATATTGAAATACATTTTTTAATTCCTTCATAAATGGATAGAGATGCCATGATTGTATGTTGAAAGCTCAACACAGAAAGGCTCTGATTAGCTCCAAATTCAGCCATAAATTGGGGTCTGTTGGGGGGAAATAGGGGAGGGACAGCAGGGGGAGGGGAGTTGGGGAGAGATAGCATGGGGAGAAGTGCTAGATGTGGGTGATGAGGAGGAAGGCAGCAGATCACACTGCCACGTGTGTGCCTATGCAACAATCTTACATGTTCTTCACATGTACCCCAAAACATAAAATGCAATAAAATTTTTAAAAAATGGTAAAACGACATGAAAAATATTTTGAAAAATATAAATACAAAGAAAGTACACATGCACTCACACACAATGGAGGTGACTAGTTACTGCTAAGTTGTTTTGATGCCCTGTGGGGGAATGGTAAGAAACTGAGTCATTAACAGGCAGTTATTTGGTAGCTTGCAAAGAAGCCCTTATCTCTGAAGTGGAAAAGTAGACACAGCTGAACAACAGCCTAGAGCTTTGATAGTTGAGTCTCAAAGCTCCAGAGATTTTTGAATTTTCACCCAAGGCAAGTCTGTTATGCTAAGAAACCTGGTTGAGAAAGCTTGACACTCTAAACTATTGGATGGGACACCTGGATGGATTACTCTGAAAATGGTTCTGCAGTGTTTCCTGAGACTACTGAAATTGCCTGCCATCTCATTTTGGGTAATGGTATGAGAGAACTTCTCTGCCTATAAAAAGGGTAGGTCTCTCTTGTTAAAAGTATGGAGTTGTTTTGTTACTGCATAGGTATTCTCATGTGTATACACATGGAAGCTGAACAGTTCTCCTTGATGACTTTGCAGTCCTTCCAGTGACCACCTCACAGCAGTCTCCCTGTTGTCAACACTGGTGTATCCCAGAACTTGCACTGGCAATGGCACCCTAACCCCTTCTCCATGCTCACCCACCAGGCGCAGCTCACCTATACCCCAAAAGGTTGTTTTCTGCCACCTGAAGAAATCAGACCAGCTCTGGCCCAAAAAACCCAGCAAGCATCTCAGACATCCAGTTGCAACCACACCTACTCTATTAAGGTCTGAACCCTGGCCTTGGGAGGACACCTTCCTTCCAAGATGTTCCTTCCTTGGATATGTTTCCTCAGCCATAGGGATCACTTTACAGTCACTTTTATATCTTTATATTTACTCCTGTACCATAGTTTAATAATTATTTACTTTTAAAACCTTTTGCTCATATTACATTGTAGTTTCTGGTTCATAATTAGATCTAGATTAGTAAAAGGTACTATATAAAGGGATCTAAAATATAAGATTAAATAAGCGAAAATTTACCGGTTTGAGAACGCTTTCTTGGTGAATTATATTTAGTACTCTGGCAAGGACTCCAGGTGATACAACAAACTCACTGCTAGAGATGCTCTTTGATGCTTGAAGAGAGTTATGGCAAATGCTGCGAAAAGTGGAAATGCCTGAGTTTCCTTGGCTTATGGTAGAGGAAGATATAACTGAAAGGAATAGAGGCTAGGAAGGTGCAATTACTCTTGCAAGGTTGTTGAGGTCGCTAAGGGTCTTAACTTAGGGAATTGTGAAGATGGTTAATAGAACATGGCATCTTCAAGTTATACAACAAGCCAGTAGCCAGAAAGGGTGCTGTGTAACCTCTACAACAAGAAAAAAGGAGGAATAGAAGAACAAGAAGCTAAGGACAGTAGCCCTATTTAAAAGTTATAATCTGTTGCTCGGTTTCTAGAGTTGGGCCAATTTGCAGATCCAAAACCCCTTGACTCGAAGGGGTCCCTAGAAGAAGAACACTGCAACACTGCAATAAACATATACTGTAATGATTTCCCCAGTCCTTTCTTAAAGGGACATATATTCATATACTTGGGTGACTGGATACACTGGGAAAAGAGGAATACCCAGACATATCAAGACACAAGATCTGAGTTGACACTGATTCCCAGAGACCCAAAGCATCATCATAGCCCCCTTTTAGAGAGGCACTTTCAGATATCAGATAATAAATGGAGTTCTGTTTAAAATCTGGCTTATACACTCTATGGATTAAGTGGTCTTTTCCTCAGTTTCCTATTTTATACCTGGAATCAACATATATGGCAGTTGGAGTTATCCCTACATTGAGTCCTCAGCCTATGGAGTAAGAGATATCAGCGGAGAAAACTGAATGGAAACCTCTGAAACTGTTCTTGTCCCACAGATCAAGATAGTCAATCAAAAACAATTTCACAAACCACGAGGGAAGGCAGAGATTAGTGTCTCCATTAAAAAGATGCCAGGGTAGTGGTCCTGATTACATTTCTGTTCAATTTGGCGGTCTTCTCCCTGCAGAATGCAGGTACTTCTTTCCAAGGCTTTAGCTTCTTTATCCAGAAACAAAGCAGAGAGTTATTCTGTTGTCATGATTATTACACATGGAAATTTCATCACTTGAACTCTGATTTATTACTCAAATTATGGATACTTGCAAATCACACCAAATTAGGACTCTTTCATTTTTTTGTAGAGTTATTTGCGTTTCTTGTTTTGTTTTTTCTTTTCTTTTTTTTTTTAAGGAACTCGCGAAAAAGAACAATCTGGCTATGCTTTTGGACAGGGAAGATTACATTCTGGACACATTATATTCATCTTGACTACACTCAATCAACAAGATAATTCATGACATTCTCCAAAGTGGCACTTTGCAATTTGGTGCTTTGCTTCCCCAAGTTCCTCTGCATGGACTGTTTTTTTTCCCCTATATTTTTTCAGATATACTACAGCTTCTATTTTAAGACCCAACACAAGAGCTACCTTGACCAGAACACCTCCCTGAAACTTCATCTACACACCACACCAGTTTAGTTGTCCTTTGTTCGTACTCCAGTAATATCCTCTGCAGTTAAAAAATTGCCAATAATATCGCACTTATTTTATAACCAAATTTTGATATATCTGTCACCCCCTTCAACTGAGAGCTCACTGAGGGCAGAAACTCTGTTGTATTCATCTTTGAGCCTTAGTGGTTTAGGATAGTGCCTGACACATGCTTGGTAGTCCATAAATACTTGTTAAATAAAGACATAAATAATAAAATAAATTTAAGTGTTCTATTGTGATGTTTGGATTGTGTACCAGATCCTTAGAATGCAGTACTTTATGAGCAATTTCCTCCAGAAGACATTAGACTGTTTCATGAATGTGTATGTAGGCAATTTTCCAACTCATTCTTTTGAACTGGAACAACATCCTATTCCAGACCACCCAGCAAGGACCAGTTTCTGTGCTTACCACTCTACACCCAGGCTGAAACACTGGCCTTCAGTAGATTCCAGGTGGACTTCTTGGCACACATAATCTTCACAGATGTGTCCACAGAAGGTCAGAAGAGTTATCAACAGCAGAATTATTGATTAACTTGCAGTACATAGTGTGTTCCCTGAGGGTCTGGGGTACTGCTGGAGCCTCGCACCTGCTTCATCTGTCAAGAGTCCCTTTAGGTGATGCTACTTTTTACTCCCAACTTAAAGCATCACTTTACCAGGCTCCACAGAACTGTCTGTTATGTGTCCAGTGAGAAAGTTCTATCATGGCAGTATGGTCAGTTGCAGATCTGGTATTTATCTTAGGTCAGATCTTGTATTAATTCTCAAGCCATACAAGCCTGATTTTACCATCTAGAAGAACCTACTGCAGTCAAAGCTACAACCAAGATCTGCACATGCCACAAACGGAAAAGAATTACAGCACAATTAGCATAAATGATTAACTGTTTAAACATCTGTACACAGCAGCTAATAATATGTTGGTTACTCTTTTATACCTATTTCCACTGCCTGATTTGTTTTTCCTAGGATCAAAGTATAAACATATGAGACATCAATAAATTCAGATATAAAGTCTCTACCAGAGCAGAAAGGATCCAACTATATGTTAGGACAAAACAACTTCACATAATTAGATGTTTTATGATTGTTCAGTTACCTGAGGGAAGGAAGTGGGAATATTACCAGCTTTTGAAATATACTAACCTGGATTCTTATCCAGGCTCCACCACTTACCAAATGTGCAACTTTGGACAAATTATTTCATCTCAGTTTTATTCATTCAGCTGCTTCCATCTTATGCTGCTTCTCATTACGAGATACGATCTTTGGCCTCGAATGTATGGTTCTAAATGAGAAAAAAGGGACACGAATAAGTAAAATACAATTTAAACACTTTTCAGTTACTCAGGAAATTATTGGCTTAGGTTTCTAGGAAAATAGAACAGGCATTCAAATTAAAAACAATGTATAAGCAAATGCCTCTCCCAGAGCCTCATATAGAATAGATAATATGGAATATCAATATCATGAACACTTAGGATCAGAGCTACCCACCTAGTCATAGTTCTGACTACAAATGAGTGTTTATGTCACTTGTCTATGTAATGTGTTTTTTATATGCAAATAAAGGCCATCAAGCAAATTCCAAATGTCTGTACCATAATACCCTGCCCTCCAGACATCTCAGCATAACTGATCCCAAATCGAATCTACCTAGAAGTTAAGATTCAGTAGCTAGGAAATCTACTACTAACTAGCTATTTGACCTCAGCTTCTCACCTATAGAATTGTTTATAATACGTATCTCACAGGGTCAGTGTGAGGATCAAATGTGGTAGGACATTCATTTAAAAACATTTCATCAATAATTGTTAAGCTTTTACTGTGTCTTCAGAATTATGGATACAGTGATAAATGAGAATGAGTAACCACTCATGAGGAGTCTTAAGTCAACATTCATAGCAATGCCTGCCACAATATTCTGCTCTACAAATAGTTGTTGTTAGGATTCTAAATCTGACAGGCAGAAGGACATTTAACTGTTTATATTCACAAGAAAGATACTTAGCCTTGCCATATCCTGATCCCATGTCTACAACAAGATTCTGTGCCTGTGGTCCCCATATCTATATTACTCAATTTTGTGATCATGGGCACACTCAAAGATTATTGCAAAACATTTTAGTTCCAGAAGATTCCAAGGATGATTGACACCAACTGCCCAAGACTGGGCAATTTACAAAAGAAAGAGGTTTAATGGACTTACAGTTCCACATGGCTGAGGAGGCCTCACAATCGTGGCAGAAGGCAAGGAGGAGAAAGGCATGTCTTACGTAGATGGCAGCAGGCAAAGAGAGAGAGTGCTTGTGCAGGGAAGCTCCCATTTTTAAAACCATCAGATCTCTTGAGACTTATTTGCTATCATGAGAACAACGCAGGAAAGACTTCCTCCCATGATTCAATTATCTCCCACTGGGTCCCTACCACAACACATGGTAATTCAAGATGAGATTTGGGTGGGGACACAGCCAAACCATATCGCCAACCCACACTTAAAAAGTATATATCCCACTGATGTATACTTTTTCTGCTACCTATGTATGTAACATTTTTTTAAACTTAATAAAAGGAATAGTATTTATTCCCAAAAATATCCCCCAAGTGGTATGATATCACTTATTACCTATGCATAGTTTTATGTATAGCAACGTAAACTGCATGTTATACAATTTCTTCTAGCTGAGCTTCTGTTTTTCTCATTGTTCCATAGAGTAAGTTATCAGATCTAATTTTGAAATATGAAAGCTATTATCCAAAATGTACCAATATTTCCAGATGCACTTTGTGGAAGTGCAGAACTATTTTTCAGAAGCATAAAAGAGTCGTTGAAAAATGCTTTAAAGTGCCAACAAGTTAAAAGTCTTATGAGTTGAACAGGGTCAAGCTCAGTGGAGTGGAACCTCGAGATCCATTTGTCCAGTCCCACATTCATGATGAGCCTCATAATCAGACTTTTGACAGTCTATGATAAAAAGGGAATTACAATAAATTTACTTTGAGAGTTAATAACATTATTTTATTACTTGTAAACATTCAAAATATACTACAGTTATTTTGACTCCATGTAATATTTATTATCTAATACACTGCAAGCATCAAAAACAGCCCAGGCTCTCTCAAATTTAGAGAAGACCTAAAGGAGACAAAAGATGTTCAGACAGCCTTTATATTCTAATACATTTGATCTGTCAAAGCTTCAAGTTGGAACATCAGTGATCAAACAACTTCTCTTATGATCAGAATTTTGGAAAACTTACACAAGTAAAGATCATGACAGTGATCTATAGCAAAAACCCAAATTAATGATTTACTATTAGAAGTACAGGATATCATTTACACTAATGACAGGAAAGCTGTTAGGAAAGCATACTTAGGGGTTCCCATCATGAGTAGAAGAAATTTGCTGATTTTATATCTTTTGTTCTTCAACAAGCATTTATTGAACACCTAAAATGTTCTGAGTTGCACCTCATATATAGTGGCCAGTGGTAAATAGACCAGTAGAATTGGTCTCTTTAGGAGATTTCACTGGCCATTACAGTGGATGCTTAATCCTTAATGCTGAGCTAAGCTTTGATCCTTAATGCTGCAGTTGCTCATGGAGGCATAGTTAATAGTTAGCTCCCTACTCTACTTCATTCTAGACTTTCCTCGTCCTTGGCTGGCATTGTGCTGACTTAGTGGAATTAGACAATCGTTCCTGAGGAGTCAAAGCCTTCAATTATGCTACATGGTTGATGGAGTTTCCCACTCCCCCTTATCACTGGCCACAGAAGCACACAGCAGACAACCCAGTGAGTCCCTTGGCTATCAGATATAATTATTCCATGCCCCCATGTAGTCACAACCCCAGGTCCTAATGATAATCAAGATTAATTATCTCAGGCTTTGTTGGTCTAGTTATACTTAATATAAAATGGCCAGTTGGTAATTATAGCTTTCAATGCAGTGGATCTGACTTTATCTCCTAGAAGAAGTCAGTACCACCTATGACCCAGGAACTCTAACCTAGCAGAGCTTAAAGATGCAGGTCAGGGAAGCAGAAATTCCATAAATGGACTACTGGGGATGGATAAATCTTACTTCTACCTTGTATTAATTTGTATCATCATTCAAGAAATACTTTCTACCACTCTGAGATGGTATTATTTGTTCAATGTATTTATAAAGAAAGATGCTTGTGGTGAATAAAAGGAAGAGGAACAGGAATAGGCAGTGAGAGACTGCAATTTAGGTCTGATACCTGTGAAAGGAAGTAGGGAAGGTGAAATGCTATCTTTGCTATGTAAATGAAATTGCTTTTATTTCTTCCTACTGCTACAGATCAAAGAAAAGCATTCCCCAAATTAAATCAAGTATCTTGATATAATAGCCAAAAATGAAGCTAACAATATCCACCACCACTACCCCCCCACACACACCCATAGAGAGACAGAGAGAGAGAGAGAGACCCACACTAGATTTCCAGTAGTCCTCTTACATCAACCATGATCTATCTGGTTTTTGCAGAGGTCTGGCAGGTAAACTGAATGGAGACATGATGGAAATCACTTTACATCTTCTAAGTGTTTGATAGCAGTGCTCATTTCAGTACTTCTTAGGATGCTATATTGCTTTTGATACACTTATCCTGGTCAAGAGAGTGGAGGTTAGCCCTAGGAGCTTGTAATTGGCCATTCTTTGTGAGGAGTCTCTCATCTGCTAAGTGTATATCTGAAGTATAACCATGGAGTGGATCTGCAAACTGCTTGGACTCACAATGAGAAAACCTTGGACTAAAGGTCCATATACTATCTGAACGCCATAAATCTCCACTCTACCCAGTGAACCAGCATGGATCAGATCTCCTTTTATAAGTATCAGCTCAGCCACCATATCTTGCAGTCTTCAAAAAGTCTGGATGTTCCATTTTTTCCCAGAGCAAAATTACCCTGGTCACAGGGTCTTTGAGGAAAAGACTTGTATATATTTATCATATGTATCTGAGTTGACACTTCAGGTTGTTTTTCCAAGGGAAATAGTCTCTTTTTCACTAGACTCTGGTGCTGTGAACTATACCCAGTCTAGAAACCAGGTAAAGTGATGATATTTCCATGGCTGCAACTGATGTCAACTGTCTGCTTTTTAGATATCAATTATTTTTGTTATTCAAATCAAGCAACACTCAAGTCAATTTTCCTTCTATCTTGCTATCTATGGGTCAGGGCTCACTGATTGCCACTCTTGTCTTACTGCCCATTACAGCAATCATGTCCCTTTTACCTCTGATAATTAATGCTGCTACCAGCCTCAGTTGTTATACAATACTGCCATCCCCATTGATATTGGGATCCAAGTTCTGTGGCCTTTAGAGGACAACCACAGCCAAAGGTCTCAAAGATATTGTGGGTTCCCTTCACCAGTGTATTCCTTATTGCTTTAGAGAAGGGATTTTTCCCTCTTGCCTCTCAGGAACATAGCCAGGAGTCCCGTGTACTAATTCATTTCTAAGATTTCCACCATACTGAGCCTTATGACCTTTCTTCAATACTCTGCCAAAAAAAATTCTGGCATTACTACCTTACTTACTGTAGGCTACTGCATATCCAAGTTTCAAGGAGTTATCTCAACAAATTATTAAGGCTAGCTATAGACATACTCGTCAGAACCCTGAATTGTGTGAAATCTCTACGAATTATCTCTTACCCATCCCAAATGCTGCAGCTCTTCCCAGTTAAGCCCCTCAAGATATCATGCTGCATGTATTAGCATGTTCCTGCTGGGGTGTGTGTGTGTGTGTGTGTGTGTGTGTGTGTGTGTGTGTGTATGTTTCTACTGTTTCTACAATTCTGTTGGTATGAAATTGTTTCTTCTGAATCAGTCTTGAACTTCCCTGCTTAGGCTGTGCTGGGATTGACCATGGTTATTTTCTGGAAGCAATGAAATATGGTAGGGACAGATCTTAATGACAGTGAATATCATCTTCTGAGGCATTAACTTAAGTTGAGGCAATCATATACTCTCCAAGGCCTGGCAAAGCATTACACATACTCTCCTTGGTCTCTGGCAAGGACTTGTTTCCAATGGCCAAGGAATTCACGAAAATTGGGGGTTAATGGCTCTCAGGCATATTCACCCAAGTGTTCATATCTCAATTTTCAGAACTTTTTTCCTTATCAGAACTGTCATTTAGACACAGATGAACTATTGAGTCTACACATTTAGTTGTTTTTTTTTGTTTGTTTGTTTGTTTTTCCCTCAGACTCGCCATCTTATAAACCAATCGAAGGACTGAACTTCAGCCCAGTCAGTCATGCAGTTGCAGGAGATGAAAGTTTTGTTAAAGTTGCCATAAGGTCCTCTGACTGTCACAGCATGACATAGGTTATCAGTTAGCTATCTTGAGCCCATATATATATATTTTTTGCAAGGCTTCTATTGATGTCAGAAGCAGCCATCCAACACTGCAATCCTTATAATTATTCGTTTTCTGATAATGTTCAAGTACAGGAGATACCATGTTCTAATACTATGTCACCCACCTGTACCTCAGCCAAATTAACCATATATAACAGCTTTAACAACATATTAATAAAGCATAGGAGGGATTAGTATACATTTCTTTACCAATTGCCTTACACTGTGTTTTCAACAGCTTTGTAACTCAAAATGTGACCCACAGACCAGCTGCATTGGCATCACTTGGGAGCTTGTTAGAAACAGAATCTCAGGCCCTAGCCCAAGAGTAATGAATCAGACTCTGTACTTCATTGAATTACCCAGGTAATCTTTATAAACATTAACATATGAGGAGGTTTGCTCTAGAAAACAGATTCTGAAGCAAAGTTTATATACTGCCACTTTTTTGGACAGTACAATCCCAATGAACTGAGAGAAAGGAGAACTGAGGCAGAAAAAAAGGAAAGCAAATGCATTGTCAATTCACCATACCTCCTTAGGAAATCGCAGGCTGAATAATTGGTCACATGGTATTTCTTCAGGAAGACCACATGTAATCATAGCAGTTTGGAAGAGTCTGTTGCTGGGAGGGAACTAGAGGAAGTGAGCAATTTATGTGCTGGCTCATTTCTGGTTCCTATTTATCGGTCAAATACTGCTACAAGAGGCATTAGTTTCCCTGCACTTCTGGGTGTACTACCTGGCGCCTGCACATAGCCACCCCAGAAGCCAGAGTTTCTTCAAGTCCCATGAGACCATACCTGACTACTGGATCATTAAGGATTACCCAGACACCCAGAAAGTCTCTGTTATAAAATATGTTAACCAAAGCAAATTTAGAAGAAGAGCATCTTAGAAAAAACAGTATAGTGAGATGCAAGCTTTAAAAAAACCTATTAATAGTTGCAGAGAAGATAAGTGAAAATATATTGCTTATTGTTTACAGAAAATGTTAAATATTTTGGTTGAAACTTCAATTTCGTCATGTATCTTCTCGACTAACTTATGTCAGTCCCTTTCCTGCAATGTTATATGATCTAACCTTGAAATATGAAAGCTATCAGTCTATTATGAAATAAAAGATAAAAGATGGTGCATTTATAAGGTGAAACAGAAAGATGCTTAAAGAAGCATTTAGAGAAAAAGGGAAGAACCCTTCACAAATAAAATGTGATAGCAGAAATGAAAATTATATGGAAGGGATGGCAGTAAATTTGAAGAAATTTTCAAGAATGTAGAGCATAAGGACTAAATAAAATATGAAAGAAGTAAAAAAATAAAAATTAAAGATCAGTTCAGGAAGTCCAACAATCAAACAAAATAAGTTTTAGAAAACAAAGAAAAAAAGATAAAAGCTAAAGGGACAATCTACAAAGCAATTTCAGAAAACTTTTTATATCTGAAGGACTTGAGTTTCTAGATTGAAAAGAGCCCATCTAATGTTCGGCATAATATATTTTAAAAATATATACACCAAAGTACATCACCATGAAATCTTAAAACACTGGGAATAGAGAAATTATAGGACTTCCAGTACAAAACAACAAGGTATCAAGAATCAGAAAATCAGATTTATCTACAGCAACATGGAAGCTAGAGGAAAATGGATACAAATAATGGATATAATGACTTTAAAAACTGATATAATAAATTTGGAGGAAAATTGATTTTCACCTGGAATTCAGTATCAGCAAAACTATCATTCAAAAGCAGGAGTAAAACAAATACATTTTAAAACATTAAAGCTCTGCAAATTTTCACTCAGTGTATGTGTTTTATCCAGAAGCTATGGAAAGAAGAGTTCCACCAAATCAACGTAGTACACCAACAAGTACGGAACACTGAGTCCAGATAACAGGAGATCCAAGAACATAGAGAGAAAAAGAAACTCCCCAGGATTCCCTTAGATCCCAGGGCCAAAGCTGTGCTTAATGAGTAACTGGGACAGATTAGAACAGGTCAAAAGACTCATGTGCAAACCTAGTAGAAACTGTAATATGTCTGAATATATCAAGGAGAGGATTTGACATTTAGGTATCGAATAAGCTCAACTGCAATACCATTTACATAGTCATAATAATGTAAATACTAATATAGATCTAAGTAAAATTGTGATATAACTATATTCAAGGAGGGAAGATGGGAAGTGTGCAAGTGAGTGATGAGGAGGGGAGATGGGAAGTGTGCAAGAAAAGATGTGAGAAAGAACTAATTTCTCCCCTTCTGTGTTGAAAGTCAGTATTATGCCTTAAAGTGAAAAATTAAGAATCTTATCAGCATGGTTTATATGTAAAAAAATTATTTTGTTAACATAATTTCATGTTTTAATTATGTTGCTATGAAGTGTTTGGTACCATGTGGACCCATTCCTCTTCATTAATCATATTTTTAAGTATGCCCACAAAAACCCCACTGACACACACACACATGTGCGTGCACACACACTTTATTTTTAAAACAACTTTACTGAGATATAGTTCACATAACATAAAATTTACTCATCCAAAGTGAATTCAATGTTTTTAACATACTCACAGATACATGTGAGTATCATTACAGTCAATTTTAGGACATTTTAACCACCCCAAAAAGAAACCCTATTCCTTATTTATCATCTCTGCCTACCTTTCTGCAACCTCTTCCAACCACAGGTAACCACTATCTGCTTTCTGTTTCTGTAGATATCCCTGTTCTGGACATTGCATAAGAATAGAAGCATGTAATATATGGTATTTTGTGACTGGCTTCTTTCCCTCAGCATAATGGTTTTCAAGTATAATAATAAGTATATATATATTAAAAAATTATACATATTACATCCAAAGGATCAAGAATCAGAAAATCAGATTTATTTATAAAGCAACATGGAAGCTAAAGGAAAATGAATACAAATATGGATATAATGGCTTTAAAAATTGATATAATAAATTTGGAGGAAAATTGATTTTCACCTGGAATTCAATATCAGCAGAACTATCAGTCAAATGCAGGAGTAAAAACAAGTACATTTTAAAACACTGAAGTTCTGAAAATATTTTACTAGTGTGTGTATATTATTATATACTTTATTAATGTATAATAAGTACTTTATCCCTTTTTATTGCCAAATAATATTCCATTGTGTGGATATACCACATTTATTCATCCATTCATCAGTTGGTATTTGGGTTCACACTTTGGCTATTATGAATAACGCTGCTGTAAAATTTACATATGTTTCTGGGTGAACATATGTTTTCATCTTTCTTGAGTATATATTTCGAAGTGAAGTTGCAGGATCTTAAGGCAACTCTATGTTTAATAATTTAAGGAACTGCCAGACTGTTTTCTAACATGGTCTCACCTACTTTTATATTCCTACCAGCAATGCATGAGAGTTCCAGTTTCTTCACATCACTAATACTTGCTATTATCTGACTTTTTGATCATAGCCATCCTAGTGGTGTGAAGTGTTATATCATTTCAGTTTTGATTTATATTTCCCTAGTGGCTAATGATGTCAAACATCTTTTCATGTGATTATTGGCTATTCGTGTATCCTCTTTGGAGAAATGTCTATTCAGATATTTTGCCCAGTTTTAAATTGGGTTATTTGTCTTTTTATTATTCAGTTGTAAGAAGTGTTTATATATTTTAGATACAAGACCTTTATCAGAAATATTATTTGAAAAATATGTGTAGAATTTTATTTGTACATCTGTGGTTTTTTGGGAGAACAGGTGGTAATTGGCTACATGAGTTTTTTTTTTTTCCATTTATTTTATTGCATTTTAGGTTTTGGGGTACATGTGAAGAACATGCAAGATTGTTGCATAGGTACACACATGGCAGTGTGATTTGCTGCCTTCCTCCCCATCACCTACATCTGGGAGGGATGGTGGGGGGTGGGGAGCTGGGGAGAGACAGCAAGGGGAGAGAAGAGTAAGTTCTTTAGTAGTTATTTATGAGATTTTGGTGCACCCATCACCAAAGCAGTATACACTAAACCCGATTTGTAGTCTTTTATCCCTCACCCCCTTCCCACCCTTTCCCCATGAGTCCCCAAAGTCTATTGTGTTATTCTTATGTCTTTGCATCCTCATAGTTTTGGTCCCACTTATGAGTGAGAACATATGATGTTTGGTTTTCCACTCCTGTGTTACTTCACTTACAATAATAGTCTCCAGTGCCATCCAGGTTGCTGTCAATGTCATTAGTTTATTCTTTTTCATGGCTGAATAGTATTCCATCATATATATATATATATATATATATATATATATATATATATATCACAGTTTCTTTATCCTCTTGGTGATTGATGGGCATTTGGGTTCGTCCCACATTTTTGCAGTTGTGACAGGGGACTAATATCCAGAATCTACAATGAACTCAAACAAATTAGCAAGAAAAAAATCAAACAATCTTACCACGAAGTGGGCTAAGGCCATAAATAGACATTTTCAAAAGAAGATATACAAATGACCAACAAACATATGAAAAAATGCTCAATATCACTAATGGTCAGGGAAATGCAAATCAAAACTACAATGTGTCATCTTACTCCTACAAGAATGGCAGTAATTAAAAAAATCAAAAAATAATAGATGTTGGCATGGATGTGAACAGGGAACACTTCTACACTGGTGGTGGGAATGTGAACTAGTATGCCCACTATGGAAAACAGTGTGGAGATTCCTTAAAGATTTAAAAGTAGAACTGTCATTTGATCCAGCAATCCCACTACCAGGTATCTACCCAGAGGGAAAGAAGTCATTACATGAAAAAGATACTTGTACATGCAAGTTTATAGCAGCACAATTCGCAATTGCAAAATGTGGAAAAACGTGTAGAATTTATTTGGTATGTTTTGACAACTCTCTTTATGACCACAATTACCATTTAGACACATTTCCCATATTCAAGTTAACTTCAGCATGCTTTGTACTAAAACCCTTAGAATTAAAAACAGATGGATTGGATACATATTCAGTATTTTCCTTCCCCTCATTAACAGTTCCAATAGAGTCATACATACTGTACACATCAACACATGGAGGTTGAAACATGTATACTGTGATGGTTACATAGGGAGGAGGTACTGAGTAGCAAGAGAGCCTAGGTTCTAACACAGGCTTCACTATATATTAGCTGTGTTGTTTAGAATGTTGCTTCACTTTTCTAAGGCTTAATTTCCTCATTGGCAAAATGAGTATAGTAATATAGTAGAATGATTTATAATCCTTTGGGTATATGCCCAGTAATGGGATTGCTGGGGCAAATGGTATTTCTAGTTCTAGATCCATGATGAATTGCCACACTATCTTCCACAATGGTTGAACTAATTTACACTCCCACTAACAGTGTAAAAGTGTTCCTACGTCTCCACATCCTCTCCAACATCTGTTGTTTCCTGACTTTTTAATGGTCGTCATTTTAACTGGCATGAGATGGTATCTCATTTTGGTTTCAATTTGCGTTTCTCTAATGACAAGTGATGATGAGCATTTTTTCATATGTTTGTTGGCTGCATAAATGTCTTCTTTTGAGAACTGTTTTTTCATATCCATCGTCCACTTTTTGATGGGGTGGTTTGTTTTGTCTTGTAAATTTGTTTAAGTTCTTTATAGATCATAGATATTAGCCCTTTGTCAGATGGGTAGGTTGCAAAATTTTTTTTCCCATCCTGTAGGTTGCCTGTTTACTCTGATGATGGTTTCTTTTGCTGTACAGAAGCTCTTTAGTTTAATTAGATCCCGTTTGTCAGTTGTGGCTTTTGTTGCCATTGTTTTGGTATTTTAGTCATGAAGTCTTTGCCCATGCCTATGTCTTAAAGAGTATTGCCTAGGTTTTCTTCTAGGGTGTTTATGGTCTTAGGTCTTATGTTTAAAGTCTTTAATCCATCTTGAGGTAATTTTTGTATAAGGTGTAAAGAAGGGGTTCAGTTTCAGCTTTCTGCATATGGCTAGCCAGTTTTCCCCGCACCATTTATTAAATAGGAAATCCTTTCTCTATTGCTTGTTTTTGTCATGTTTGTCAAAGGTCAGATGATTGTAGATGTGTGGTGTTATTTCTGAGGCCTCTGTTCTGTTCCGTTGGTCTATATCTGTTTTGGTACCAGTACCATGCTGTTTTTGTTACTGTAGTATAGTTTGAAGTCAGATAGCGTGATGCCTTCAACTTTGTTCTTTTTGCTTAGGATTTTCTTGGCTATGTGGGCTCTTTTTTGGTTCCATATGAAATTTAAAGTAGTTTTTTTCAATTCTGTGAAGAAAGTCAGTGGTAGTTTGATGGGGATAGCATGAATGTATAAATTACTTTGAGGAGTATGGCCATTTTTACAATATTGATTTTTCCTATCCATGAGCATGGAATGTTTTTCCATTTGTTTATGTCCTCTCTTATTTCCTTGAGCAGTGGTTTGTAGTTCTCCTTGAAGAGGTCCTCCACATCCCTTGTAAGTTGTATTCCTAGTATTTTATTCTTTTTGCAGCAATTGTAAATTGGAGTTCACTCATGATTTGGCTCTCTGTCTGTTATTGGTTCATAGGAATGTATGTGATTTTTGTACACTGATTTTGTATTCTGAGAGTTTGCTGAAGTTGCTTATCAGCCTAAGGAGTTTTTGGGTTGAGATGATGGGGTTTTCTAAATATACAATCATGTCATCTGCAAACAGAGACAATTTGACTTTCTCTTTTCCTATTTGAATAGACTTTATTTCTTTCTTTTGCCTGATTGCCATGGCCAGAACTGCCAATACTATGTTGAATAGGAATGGTGAGAGATAATATCCTTGTCTTGTGCCAGTTTTCAAAGGGAATGCTTTCAATTTTTGCCCATTCAGATTGGTGGTGATATCCCCTTTATCATTTTTTATTGCAACTATTTGATTATTCCCTCCTTTCTTCTTTACTCCTGGATTCATTCATTTTTTTTTTTTTTTTGGTGGCATTTAATAAAGTTCACCAACATCTCTTTCTTGAAATTCTGTTTTCTTGAACACGTTTTTGTCTGGTTCCCCCTTCTGAAACATCCTCTCACTAGTTTTTCTGTTAATTCCTAAATGAGATTTCCTAAGGTTCCTAAATTTTCTTTGTACCTCTGCTCATGGTTTTAATTGTTCATTTCACCAGCTCTCGCAGCTCTAAGCATCATACATATATGACTGACTTCCAAGTCCCATCTTCTCCCCAGAACTTTCAATTAGTAAATCATTTTGTCATTAACACCATTTGTTAGGGACACTACAGGAAAAAAGATAAACATACCATCAGGAGCAGATAATAGAAATTTACAAAACACTTGTATGACATTAAACCTTCATGTTTTATGGGCATTATCTCAGCATTCCCCAACTTACTAAAATCACCTTTCTTCCTAAACTTTATTTGCTTTTTGAGTCCAGTATCAGTTAAAAGTATCATCATCTACATTGAAACTATCTGACTCCTCATTTTCCTTTATCCCACATACCTGCCCAATACCAAAGTCTTCTGTTTTCTATAAAAACATGTCTCACATGCATCTCCCTTCCTCATGGCTGATATCTTGTGTCCCGTTCTCAGCTATGCTGTAGTAGATTCTAGTATATAATGGACTGCAGGAGATTACTACCTGTTTTTCCATTCTTTTCTCCATCTAATATATCTTTCACAGTGTTGTCTGACATATTTCTCATATTTAAGTCCCTAATATTTAAAGTCACATCATTACTCTGCTTAAAAACACCCAAATAAACAAATGAAATACTTTAATGCTCCAAAGTGCCCACAAAGACAAAATTCATAAATGAAATGCTTAAAGTTCTAAATGTAGCTCTAAATTCTCCTTTCCTTTCCAACCGTGTGTCCCAGCCTCCCTGGGCTACTTCTTGGTGCCCCAATATG
Organism: Cebus imitator; assembly: GCF_001604975.1. Taxonomy (NCBI): domain Eukaryota; kingdom Metazoa; phylum Chordata; class Mammalia; order Primates; family Cebidae; genus Cebus; species Cebus imitator. The sequence goes on along the minus strand of NW_016107733.1, from coordinate 831,534 downwards.
CCATGCACTTTCACTCTCCCATGGCTCTCCTAAGCTCTGTCCCTGCATGAAGTGACTTCATCAACACTTCTGGCAGTATCCCACATCAGGACCCACCTCCAAAGTCATCTTTTCTGTGAAACCTTTTCCACCTCTCCTAATAATGATGCTCCAGTAGCAGATAAAAGTTAATAGCTCCTCTTTCATGTTCCCAGACTGTGTTATTGATGTCACTAATAATACCTCATTGGATTATACACAACTTGAGGGCAAGGATTGTATTAATTTCCCTGTGTACCCCTGGCAGCTAGCTCAGTGCTTGGCACATTAGTAGGTGTTTAGTAAATAGAGCTTGCATTGATTTATCCCAGTTTAAATATGTTTGGTTTCCAGATTGCAGCCATCTGGAAACAGAAAAATTTTTAAGGATACCTTTTAGACACAGGCACACTGAAAGTAGAAAGAGGCAGAGCTGACAAGGAAAACAGAACCTAGAAGGCACAGTCCTCAGAAGCAGGTAGCTGTGGGGAAGCCAGCCTTTTATGCCGCGGTATACTCAGGTCTCTAGGATGAAGACACTATGTAATTGTGACTCCTCATGGTGAGGCTTGTTAAGCATTAAAAGATTAAACTGCATTTTTATCCTGTTTAAGGATTAGGGAAATAAACCATGTCTAGTCAAATAAATATTAATTGAAGTATCAGGATTTTAAAATTGGTCTTTATTTCACTTAGGATCAGCTTTAGCAAATAAATGAAATACCAAATTAACATTGGCTTTAAAAATATGGAAACTTACTGCTTTCCCACATATACACTGGACTGTGGTGGAAGGCATCAAGGCTCCATATATCCGGTTGCTGTGCTTTACATGGCCTCCATTCTCAAGACACCTAACCATATAAAGCTGGAATGTCCACATTCCAGTTATTTTCCTTTCAGGAGGCTTCCCAGAAGTTGTCACACTGAGGTAGCTTAGAGAGGGTAGTCATAACATCCCTTAAAGGGGCACAAGCTTGCATATTGATGGAGAGAACAAACTGCTCAACAGTGCACAAATTGCACCCTGGATTTATGGCTAGAACTTCCTGCAACAAGAAAGTAAAAGGGCAGAGGGAAATCCTCATATTCATTCAAGGGCAGAAACCCATGATTAGCATCCTTGGACTGACCTATGTTCATTATAATAATAAAAAAACACACCCCTGGGTGGATAATTAAATGTTAATGAGACATGTGATGTATGTACTAGTATGTACAGCAATAGCGTGTGCACATCCAGGAGACCACCCACAATATGCTTAACAACAATAACCATCCTCATCTCTTTATGAATAATCATGCAAGTTTCCCATAAAGGAAGTATCCTCAGTGCCGGATGGTGTTCTCTCATTCTAGAACAGTCTGCTCTGACCCAGCTATCAGAGTGTATTTTGACTTTGCAATAAACTTCTTTACCTATCTTCACCTTGGACTGGCTCTCAAATTTCGTGTGGTGAAGTCAAGAACCTGAACCAGCCCACTGAAAACACCGCTTCTGCTTACATCCTATTTTCCAGAATTTAGCACATAACTGCACCGACTGCAAGGAATCTGAGAAATGTAGTTGTATTCCAGGAGTTATGAGTCTAGCAAAAGATTATGGGTTCCAATACTAAGGAAGAAGGAGGGATAAAAGCTGCAAGACCATCAGCATCATCTTCCCAATGTTTCAAGCTTCCATTCTTGGAGAAATTCCCTAATACACAGTCTCAGTCTCATTCTCCAACAACAATATATAAAGGAATCATTTCTGTATTTGAAAGATAAGTGCCCCTCCCACATCAGAATGTTAGTGTCAGAGTAGAAAATACCTTAGAGATCATCTCCAGTGATAGTCTATGAACAGTTTGTTACTAGTCCATACAGAGAAAAGATCATAAATTGGGAATAAACACTTAAAAATTCACAGAAAATTTATAGTTCTGTAACATCTTACATGATCAATATACTCGCTTCACTGAATACAGAACAGTTTGAGTGTAATCTAATTCTCTAGGTATATCATGTGGCACAAGCTATGGGCAAGTCATGTATACTAGGACCATGTATCAGTCCAAAAAGAATTGGAAATTTTTAAATTAGCCCTTGACAGAGAGTTTGAGAAGCATGGATCTATACCAATTTAAGGGGAGATCTGGAACCAGAACATGGTGTTTCTGACTTCTGGTCCAGCATTAGCTACGAAGTTCTTAATTCCTCAAATATTGACACTGATGCCACCAATCCACATATCTGACCACCTGGGGGGCTCCAGAGCCATTCCTTATTAGAGCCCTAAACCTACTGCGGGTACTTCTGAAATCCGATTGGCTTCTTTATATCCAGACTTCAGTGTTCCTGGGATGGGTCTTGTACACCTGCGTTCTATGAGATACATTCCCCAGCATTTTCTTCCGTTCCTATCTCTTACCTTCAATATCATTGTAGATCTTTTTCCAAATTGCATAAATTGTAGAAAACTGTGACTCTAACTCTTAACCAGTTTTAAAAATCTCCACTGCCTAAATGACATCACTGCAGTATGCTCCCTTCTCTAACACACACACACACACACACACACACACACACACACACACACGCGCGCGCGTGAAAAAAGCAGTTTGGACATAACCCACTCTCATTTGAATCAATAGTCACCTTTACTGGTCTGACCGAGTTGTTAAATAACTAATTCACTGAATTGTTATTGATTTTTTTCAAAATGTTAGTTTTAGTGATTGTTCACATCAGTAGTTTTCACAAATGATTTCACAGGTCTGCTCAATTCATTGTAAATTTCCCATGTAATTCACATTTCAGATGCTGAAGCATTTTTCCAGGATTTAACATTTAAAATATGAGCAGACAAACTTTCCTTTAAATACACTTTACTGCCTTCTCTGCTCCCAGTGGCATATGCCCCATCCCTACCTCTGCTTCTGCTAGTGAGAAAGCTTTTAAAACTCTCTTCTTTCTGGTAGAAGGTATTTGCTGGATGGTTAACCTGCAACTGCTAATTTGGCAAACTGATTTTCAGACAACTGATCTAGAGCCACCACCAAGGGCTACCTCCTCTGATAGTTAAATTACACATTTATTCACAAAGCAAATGTTTTCAACAGCTGGAAGCAAATGTTTGGTGGAAAAATTATTCAGCAAAATTACTGTTTTTACATATACTCAGGATGCTAAATAGCATATCAAAAAATTCCCACCCCCATCCTACCTCTTCAAAATGTATTGCTTCCTGTTGGCTTCTTTCCATGTGCTGAAATGAAGGGTCACAGCAGTTTGTGTGTGGATGTGGGGGTGTGGAGGGGAGAAAGGAGAAAGCAGAGAGGAGAGAATGAGAAGAGGGAGTACAAGAGTAAGGCCTCTCCTTGACTTTACTATGTGGCACTTTACCATCCTAAAGCACTTTCAAATAAATAGTGTCATCCAACCTGCACAATCAGTTAATACATTTGCCAGGGCCCACAATACTCTCTTCATTTTTTGTTTGAGGAAATGGAAGCTCATAAAAGTTAAATAACTTACCCAAGTCATACAGGCAGTAAGTGAGAGAATCTGTACCAGAAACAACCTGTCAATTCTTATGCTTTGCTTTGTCCTGGCTCCTACTTGGACGCTTTTTGACATTTTTGCTTAAAAGAATATTAGCCAAATATTTTTACCTCCATTTCTTTTAGATATTATCATTGGTTTGCCTCTGACTATGCTTTCCTTGCCTTATTAATAGAGCTAATTGATTTTTGATTTGCCACACAGTTTACTCGGCTATAAACTCCTGAAGGCCAAGGGCACATCCACATTTTCTCTGTGGTCAGTATAGTTTGTAGCATATATCTCCTGTCACTCAGTGGGTAGCCATTAAATTATTTTATTTGGCTAGAGGCTTCCTTGGGTACTTTCAACATGGCCAGTGAAGATTAGCCAGTCAAACAGTTTCTAATATTCTGGAGGACTTCTAAGACTCCCATACAAGTTCAGAAATGAGAATAATGTTAAGCTATTTTAAACAATAAATGCAATTGTTCTAAGAACAGACAACACAGATGTTTTTCTAGTCTCTGTGACCCCAAACAGATTAGCCTGCAATGCCCATTGTCTCTCCTAGAATAGAAAGATTTCTGGTTTTTTTTCTCTGCTATACTTATCATCTGGAAAATTTTATGGTACTGGTGTTGAACCAACTATCCTAAATGGTATTACAATATGCTGTTCAGTGAGAAGGTAAAATGCAAGACTGTGATTTAAAAAAAAAAAAAAAAAAAAAAAAAAAAAAAAAAAAAAAAAAAAAAAAAAAAAAAAAAAAAAGAACACTGCAACCACTTTAGAAGTGTAAAACTCCTTCCACAGGGTAGTAGGGACACTAAAACTTCCATCAAAGCACATGAAAATAACATCAGTGGTCTGTTATCCTCTCATAAATTAACCAGACCCAAGCAAAGACATTAGAGAAATGTCAGCCCTTGTCAAACCAATGACAAGATTTGACATCTGTTAAATCATTAAAGATACACATAAAGTGCTAACTGAGACACAGTATGGAGGGAGGGTGCTGATGGCATATATTAGGACAAAGCAAAAGACCAGAGAAGAGGTGATCAAATCCTGGATTTTGGAATATCACTACAGCTTGCTGGTAAAACTTTCCCAAGTTTCAAGTCACTGGCAACTACTGTGGTCATAAAAAGACTATGGAAATCATCTGTAATAGAATGGCTTTGGGGCTTTTAACTCTGATATGGCTGTTACCACAATAAATGGGTATCCCCTTGGTTTTTCACATCCTCATCTTCCTGCAGGCACCTTGTTTCAATTCCATGAAATATAATTCTCCCTGACCTCAAAGAGAACTTTGTCCTTGAACCAGTTCCATAAGTGCAAAACCAAATAATGGCCTATAGTATTCAACCTAGTTTTTACACCTGATTAAACAGTAGATTCTACTTTCTCTGTCATTTGAGTCCAGGGGAATACTGGCCTTGGTGTTTCTCCAGCACAGAAAAAATTTTCCCTTCAAAACTCATGACAGAGAGAAAGCTAGATAGTCATCAAATTGTTTTATTTCCTTTTTTTCTGGGCACAAAGAAATGCTACATTTCCCCAGATTCTTCTGCAGGTACATGGAACTTTGTGGATGATGTGTTGCCAATAGAATGGGAACAGAAGTAACAGTGTCACTTCCAGGCTGAGGTAATTAAGAAAAGGTGTGCTTTCTCTGTACTCTCTCCTCCCTTTCCACTGCAAACATGGAATTCAAGTTCCAAACAGCATAGCTACAAAAAGGAGTTAAATTCTGGGTCCCTGAGTTACCAATTAAAAGAAGAATGGACAGAAGAACCATCTGATCCACTCAAGGCTCTTACATGAGAAGAAAACTACTGAGTTATTTCAAAGTTATTCAGGGATTGTGTTATATTGCAGTTAGCATTAATTTTCATGACTAATAACTGCTAGAATGTTGATAGTTTCTAGAATAAATAATCCTAAGATTTTCTTTCTTTCTTTTCTTTTTTTTTTTTTTTTTGAGATGGAGTCTTGCTCTGTCACCAGGCTGGAGTGCAGTGGCGCAGTCTCAGCTCACTGCGACCTCTGCCTCCTGGGTTCAAGCGATTCTTGCGCCTCAGCCTCCTGAGTAGCTGGGACTACAGGCGCGTGCCACCACATCCGGTTAATTTTTGTATTTTTAGTAGAGATGGGGTTTCATCATGGCGAGAATGGTCTCGATCTCTTGACCTCGTGATCTGCCCGCCTTGGCCTCCCAAAGTGCTGGGATTACAGGTGTGAGCCACCGCACCCGCTATCCTAAGATTTTCAAGATTAATGTACTGAAAATCTATCATATAAAGATTTAGATGATTCATGGATGGGAATAAATATACATCCTATTGAGCTCAAGGAAACCTAACTGGCCTGAAGGGAAACAGAGATCAGCTTTCATGTGTGGATACATGGGGACTCCTACAGCTACAAGGAGAGGTACAAAAGAAGGACTATTTCACACCCGCCCCCACCACACCCTTGGACCTGGCAGTAAAGGAAACATCTTCAGCAAGCATAGCCAGAGTGCGTTAGCTCACTGGCAAGGACTTTCACTGCTGTTTGGGGATGGGGATGGGAAGGGAGAAACAGGAGAACCCATAGCAGCAGGAAAAGGCAAGAAAACTGGATCACTTCAGCAGGGTCTCCAACATGCAAGATCCTAGCTTGTACCCAGGCTCAGCAATGGGAAATTGGGTTGACCATGGAGATGGCATCAGCAACAGAGGCAACAGCAAAGCTCAGCAACTTGGTGGCAGTCAGCAGTAGCAGCAGAAGCTCCAGAAGCATCAGTCTTCTAGGGAAAAAGTGTGAATTCTGGGCCAGCTGGCCTAGGCTGATGCTCTGAGGTAGCCACAGCATAAAAGGCTGCTTGGAGGAACTTCAGTTTAAGGTGAGCACAAGGGCCTGATGGAGGAGACAGGGCTGCAGTCCCAAAGACCTCACTGGTAGAAGCAGGAAAAAAAAAAGACTCTTTATAGGGATTTATTGTATCCTTCTCTCAGCAGGATTACTCTAGAGAGCAGTCTGCTGGTTCTGCCTAAGATTCCGGAATCTGTTACAGGAGATGAATCTAGAGGCATGTCTTCTCACTCCTTTTTTTAAAGTCTCCATTTCCAGGGAAGAGTTTTACAGAGTTGGTAAATATGGCCAAGGAAACCATGACAGGAGAAGGCAGGCCTCTCTGGCCATACTGGAGACTAGAAGACATAACTCAGTACTCACTACCTATCTTCATCAAATAAGAAAAAATTTCCCCACCCTCATGTGCCTTTCTCTTTTCTGCCATCATAAAGCCTGGCTCTTTTCTGCCACATTCTATACATTAGCTAAGGGAAAGAGCTGAATATTTGTTCTGGAACATTCAGCCTGTACTCTCCAAACAAAAATAATAAGCACAAGCATTACTTGGATGTAGCCCGGCTGACATGGAAACAAGACAGTAAGACTTGGCAGAGAAGGAGCTTAGGTACCAATGCCCCAAAGTCTAGCAGTCTGCCAAACAATGGGAGCGAGCTAGCTTGCCCTCTATTTATTTTTATTTTTTTGAAGCAGGGTCTTGTACTGTCACCCAGGATGAAGTGCAGTGGTGGAATCACAGTTCACTGCAGCCTCAACTTCCCAGGCTCAAGTGATCCTCCCCCTCAGCCTTCTGAGTAGCTGGAACTACAAATGCATGCCACCACAACCAGCTATTTAAAAAAAAAATCAGAGATAGGTTCTCACTATATAGCCCAGGCTGATCTCCAACTCCTGGCCTGAAGCAATCTTCCTGCCTCAGGCTCCCAAAGTACTGGGATTACAGGTGAGAGCCACTGTGCCCAGCCACTGCCCTCTTTTTATATCAAATTAGTGTATATTATAAATAAAGGGTCAGATTTTATTCACTCAAAAGTATTTACTGAGCACAGTTGTGCAAAACACAGAGCTAGCTCTTTTGGAAACACTGATACAGACACCTGTCCTGAACTCATGGGGCTTATGTATAACGGAGAAGATAAGAAATAGTTTGCAGTCACTTTAATACAAGGTAGGAGTGCTATATCTCTTAAAAGAAGAAGACATAAAATGCTATGGCAGTTAATTCAGAGAAAGATTAAGTTACTTTCAGCTATAAGGTAGATTCAGGATAATAAAATGTTGGTGCTATGTGTCACCATTGGGATCATCTTGTCTAAATACTTCAGGTAGAAGCTCAGGATGTTGAGTAGTTACTCAAGTTGATAGAGCCAGTGATACAGCCAACAAGCCTTGGGCACCCTCTTCTGACTCTAAGTCCTTGCCCTCTCTGCTATGTCGTGGCTTCTTGGCAGTTTAGTCATGGGGCTGCATCAAGCTGAAACAAATTGTCTGCTGTTCTAGATTTGACCAATCCATAAATAAACATCATGAGGTTTCTGACTGTAGGAAGCTTACAATCTAGTAGAATACATCAAACATGCATGTATACTTCATACTTTTCTAAGATACAGCTGACCTTGGGAAATAAAATATAGAGTCTTAGATACACTAGATTGATATTTAATCCATTATCAAGCCATAGTTTTAGCAGGAAGAGAAGGGTAAGAATTTAGTGCTTAGCAGGTGAAAGAAGGGAAGACAGAAGAGGAACAAAAGCATAAGACCTCTCTGGAGGCCAGTTGTCTGGATAGTCTTAGGTGGTGGATTCAGAACAGAGAACTTGTCATCATAAAACCTAGCACCACTGCTGGATCTTTGCAAATACTCAGTTTAAAAACACTGCACAGGAAGTGGCAGGACAAGGAAGGATACGGGGAAGAGAGTGTGACCATTTTTAGGCTGCCCAAATCCCCAATACTTAATACTTTAAAAGAGTACTGACTTTCTGTAGTGACCTGCAAAACCTCCCCCTCCAAAATAATATACTTTACCTCCTTTTAGATATACTTATCTTTTTTTGGAACTAATTTATGCCATGACTCATCCCAATATTAAGGTGATCCCACCAGCTGCGACTCCCACTGGTGACTAGGAGTGGGGCTGCTACAGAGAGCAGCCAGGAACTGGCCCACTCCTGTACTTGCCGGATCCAAGACCCATTTTACCAGCACACACTTCTCTCTCCCAGAAACTGGCTCCACTCTTTAACCACCACAGACACACAGGGAGGGTGAGGGAGCTCAGAGATCTTGCTCATCTGACTGTACTGACATGTCTTGGAGTTCAAATTTTGGCATTCTCCTTTGCTCCAAGGCTCAAAATAAGAAATGCCTTTGAATGCTATGAAATTGTGGAAAAGTAGGAACGAAAGTAACATTTGGGGTAAATTGACGGCAATTAAAACAGCAATAATAGCCTAACACTTATAAAAAGTTTCTGACATGTCAGGCTATAGAATCGTCTCTCCTTAAGCTTATAGGATAGATTTTCTCCATTTTATTTAAAAAAGAAAACTGGGTCTCAGAGAGAGAGACTAAGTCCCTTGTCAAGGGTTATAGCAGAGCACGAAGTGGAAGCTGGTACTCTGTCCAGATCTGTCCGATTCCAAAGTTTAATTACCAAACTGCCTCTCTGTAGAGAGGCAGCTTTAATCTATGTGTAACAAAGTAAAAATAGCCCCAGGAAGAATAGCTGTGTGTGTTGAGGTGAGGCAGGGACAGTTGGTTTCCCAAATAGAGCAGCATGTTGAACATAATATTGCTACTGCAGCAAATGTCATCATCATCATCATCATCATCATCATCACCTTAGGGAATATATTACTTTCTGTAAGTAACGGATATGATTTCTTCTTGCCTTTTGATAAGGTCATGTTTTGCTTTTTACTTTTGCTGCTAGGAAGCTCTGAGACAAATTTAAAGTTCCTCTTTAACAACTGTCTGGTATTTCCACGCATATCAGAGTTCTTATTTTCTTCTAATCTTGACTCTGGATTGTGATTTCAGTTTTACCTGGTTTTAATCTTTTACCCACCATTTACATATTTATTATATGTATTCTTCAGGGACTTCTCAAAACCTTTGTGGAATAAGGTAAGGTATGCATGAGATTAAAAAGAAAAGTAATTTACCTGGGTAGGGCTTTCATCTGTAGCATCACACAGATTCCTTAACCTTTGAATTCTATTGTTAAAAAAATTCTGAAGAAAAATCAAGACACCATCTGGCTGCCTTTAGAAAGACAGAGGTAATTCGGGTCTTTGATCTGTTCCGCACATGGATTGGGAGAGGGAGAGAGGACCAAATCTCCCTGACACAGACAATCATTTGCTTTATTAAACAAGTGTCTTGTATTACACACAGAGAGTATGCATTATGTGGATGCACACGAAAAAAATATGATGAAAAGTAGATACTGAGCATACTGAGTGCTTTGGGTTTTGAATCATTAACATTGCAGCTGTTTCTAATAATTTTTCTCTAAATGCAAGCTTATTTCCACAACATGTACTAGTGTAAATGTAACTGCCTCGAAATGTTTCATTTTGTAAAAAAAATGGAGTTTTAGAAATAACTATGCAACGGAGAGTCCGTAAGCTCTTTAGATCACCACCCTATATACCCTTCCTTTGCATTTATTTATTTATTTATTGAGGCCAGCTGTCATTCAAGATGGGGGCCGTTTGAAACAGTTGATCTATTTACAAACTTGTAAAACGTACCTTTCTAAAGAAAAAAAAGAGGAGGCAAAAATAACTACACTAATGAGAGAAGTCAAAGAAAGTTATAGGTGGTGTGCCCTGGGATTTTAAGTGGAAATGTAATGGAGTTGTTCATTCATCACCCACTGTATGCGGTGACGATAACGGTAACAGGTCGTGGGAACTTGACTGGGAAATATCCCTTAGCTGGCCAGGGCTTGGGGATACTTGGCATTTTGTTTGTCGGTTGGTTCGTTTGTTCCATTAAAATTCTGGGGTTTAGACAGACCTCTTCATCATAAAATAAGATCTGGGGTTACCTCACACTCAAGCGCAAAGAACATGTACGTTAACGTTCCTTTCAGGTCCTTCCTCCTAATTACCTTTATTTTTAATTGTTTCCCTCCGTCCACGTGGATGCTCCCTTTTCCAGATGGCTTCGTATTTTTGTGAACGGTTGGGAGACTTAGAGTCTCTCTCGCGGAGGTTTGGCACATGGAGGCCAGTGCCTTCTTTAGGTCGCTTCTGAGCGACTGGAGATGGCCTTCCTCGAGTCCGCAGCAGTAAGCCACCGACAAGGCTTCCCTCTCAGTATGGGTTCCCACGGGGCAGCTCCTGCTCCGGCTCAGAGTGCCGGAGTGTCCCACCGCTGCCGCCTTCAGCCAGGTGGAGGGGTCAGCGCTGAGCCAGGTACCGCGCGCCGCGCCCAGCCTGAGGCTGCGAGAGGTGCCCGGCGAAGCTGCGCCTTCCCAGGCAGGACGCTGGGCAGTACGGTGGACGGTCCCCAGAGGGCGCCACATGTCCCGCGCTCGGTGCCCAGAGGCGCTCACCCGCCCGCAGCCCGCGGCGTATGGCGGAACCTAATTGCCCACGAACGCCTTTCTGCGGGGTGGGGAGATGCGGCGCCGGCCGCGGCCTGAATACCTCCCACCCCACCTCTAAATCTGGGTGGGTTGTGAACAACACAGCGGGATAGTTGTGTCTCTGCCAAGCACGATCCTTCCCCCACCGGGATGTAGTATCCCGCCACCACCCGGCAGGCCAGCCGGGCAAGGATTATTATCCCCGTGGTAACGCAGAGGAGGTTACGGTCGGGACGCGGTCAGGGTCACGAAATAAAAACATGTGGAACCGCGTCGCGAGCTGAGCTCTGCCGGCCTGCCCCGCCCCCGAGTGCTCTGGAGCCGGGCGGGCTGCCTGCCCGAGCGAGGCCGAGGCCCGAAGCCGGGACGTATTCGGGTTTACATCTGCTGGGGAAGGCGGTGGGCGGTGCGGCTGGAGAAGTCAGTGAAGGCTCGGAGACAACCGCGTCCAGAGAGAGTCGGGGTGCAGGAAACGCGGAGCCTTGGAGCCGCAAGGAGGCCCAGGCGCTCTGGGACGCGGCCACGGGACCTCTACAGCCAAAACGGCGGGCACTTAGTGCCAGAGCGCTACTGGCAGGAAAGCCGGGACCGCGCCGCCCGGGAACTGGAGCACCTCGCGGGGACTTCTATTCACTGAACCTATTTTTTAAAAGCAATTTTTTATTCACATATCTAGAAGACAGTGACAACTCCCTCTCCCCTACACCATTCCTGCCGCAGCTGCCCGAGTACTCGACATAGACCGCCTGAGGCGAATCCCCGCGCGCACGCAAGTTCGCGGCGCGCAGTCTCCGGGTTGGCCTCGCCTCCCAGGCTGCCGGTGCAGTGTGGGACGCCTTTTGCGCTATAGTGCGGTCTTACGAGTTCCAGGGTTTCTGAGGCTTTTGGTGAGCATTACGCGCTCCCTTAGAGGAGCTGAGAGCCTTTCGGGGCTAGTGGCGTGTGGTGGTCCGGGCTGCGCGCCCTTCTCGGCCGGCGCTGGGAGCCGCAAGCGCGGCGCGCCGGCACTACTCTGTAACCTTGACGGGCTCTGAAACGCAGGGGGGCTGAGAAGCCTTTTCAAGACAGCCGCCCTGGGATATGATGTATATTTTCTTCCCACTTACTGTGCACTTAGCACCGAGAGGGCTGTGCTTTGCACTTATCAACAGAAACCCGCGTTCCGAGTCCCCTGACTCCCCGTGGCCGCAGAGTGACGCGCCGCAGCCTCAGGCGCGGTTCTTGGGCCTAGGCCTTCCAACAGGTGGCGAGAGCTGGAGGCAACCGGTCGGACGAGCCCCACTTAGCCTGACACCGACGCCTCGGGGGTTCGGGGGCTCCGCCGGCCAGGTCTTTCAAGGGAAGGAGGCGAAGGCTGGGCTGGAGCCGGGATTTGGGGGTGGGGGCTGTACACTGGGAAGTGAATGCAGGCGGCCTCAGAACTCCAAGAAGCTACCCCGCGGTGGTGGAGACCTTCCCTAGGCGTCTTCTTTGATCTCTCTTAAAAGGGCATCATTGTTAATCGCTGAGAGCAATCAGTGGACTCCTCTAGGATCCAGATAAATGCCGAATTACTGCGCTTTTCTTAACCCTCCTCACCCAAGTTTGCCTCCCAAGTCTTTTTTGATTTTACATATACACGCGCCCCACTGGAGAATTCTCGATGATGAATTAATTAGGACGGCGCGGTCTAGCCTTTCTCTCCCAACCCGGCTTTTCCCCAGATGACTCCGAACCCCTGGCCAAGTCCAATTCCTATCCGGGCCCCAGCGACGAAGCCCCGCTTGCTCAGGCCCGGCGAACCCAGAGTCTACTGCTCAGCTTTCCTACGCCAACATGAGGCTGATTTACAGTCCGGTCGCTCGCTTGAACCCCAACGCTTTGGCTGGGTTAATTTTTGTCGATTGTTCCTCATCACACTCAGATAGTTTGCAGCTTGAGACGGATTTTATTTATCACCCTGCACATATGAAATACAGTCAGACATAAAAATAACTGACTCTGGGACTTTGGCGCAATATTGGAGTCGTCGGGGAATAATTTGGCTAACCGATTTGGACATTTCACCTTCTAAACAGAAATGCAACTCTCAGTCAAACTGTAAATCAGATTGTCTTCGGCAATGTTTAAAA